>NC_037679.1:127052517-127072639 GCF_003255815.1 Theropithecus gelada
GCACATATACACCATGGAATACTATGCAGCCATAAAAAAGGATGAGTTTGCGTCCTTTGTAGGGACATGGATGCAGCTGGAAACCATCATTCTTAGCAAACTATCACAAGAACAGAAAACCAAACACCGCATGTTCTCACTCATAGGTGGGAACTGAACAATGAGATCACTTGGACTCAGGAAGGGGAACATCACACACCGGGGCCTATCATGGGGAGCGGGGAGGGGGGAGGGATTGCATTGGGAGTTATACCTGATGTAAATGACGAGTTGATGGGTGCAGTAGACCAACATGGCACAAGTATACATATGTAACAAACCTGCACGTTATGCACATGTACCCTACAACTTAAAGTATAATAATAATAAAAAATAAATAAAAAAAGAAAATGTGATACACACACACACACACACACACACACACATCATGTAATACTACTCAGACATGAAAAGGAAAAAATAATCGCATTCATGGCAACCTGGATGGAATTGGAGACCATTCTAATTAAAGTAACTCAGGAATGGAAAACCAAACATTGTATAGTCTCACTTATATGTGTGAGCTAAGCTATGAGGATGGAATGGCATAAGAATGGTACATTGGACTTTGGGGACTTGTGGAAAAGGGTAGGGGGTGGCAAGGGGTAAAAGACTACACATTGGGTATAGTGTACACTACTTGGGTGATAGATGCACCAAAAACTCAGAAATCACCACTAAAGAACTTATTCATGTAACCAAATACCACCCCCAAAATCTATTGAAATAAAAAAATTAAAAATTAAAAAATATACCGGACACTATGCTTACTACCTGGGTGACAAAATAATCTGTATACCAAACTCCTGAGACAAGAAATTTGCCTGTGTAACAAATCTGTATGTGTACCCTGAACCTAAAATAAATGTTAAAAAAGTAGCTACAAATTACAAAAAAAAAAAATTAATATTACTATTAGGTTGGTGCACAAGCAATTGCAGTTTTTGCCATTATTTTTGGTAATGTTAATGGTTACCATAGGCTGTTTACCAAGTGCCAAATGCTATTATATATAAGATCTAACTTAATCTTCAGAACAAGTAGCTAACATAGATATTATCCGTATTTGCTAGAAGAGGAAACAGGTTTCAAACAAGCTACATTCAATATGGTTAATGAAACTAAGTGGCAGAGAAGAGCTTTGAACCTGAGTTGGCCTAATTCTGAAGCTGGTTGTTGATATGGTTTGGCTGTGTTCCTATCCACGTCACATCTTGAATTGTCACTTGTGGGAAGGACCCGGTGGGAGGTAATTGAATCATGGGGGCAGGTCGTTCTCATACTGTTCTCATGATAGTGAATAAGTCTCATGGGATCTGATGGTTTTATGAGGGGCTGTTTCCTTGCACAATCTCTTTTTTTGCCTGCTGCCATTCATGTAAGATGTAACTTGCTCCTCCTTGCCTTCCACCATGATTGTGATGCCTCCCCAGCCACGTGGAACTGTAAGTACATTAAACGCTTCTTCCTGTATAAATTACTCAGTCTCAGGTATGTCTTTATCAACAGCATGAAAACGGACTAATACAGCTGTGCTCTCAACTTCCAAGTTAAACTGACTCCTACTGCCCTCTTTTTAATATTAAAATCTTGTCTTGATCCAAGTTGATAATTCCCTATCAAAGACGAACTCTTTTTTTCAAAAACTTTAAGTTCTGGGATACATGTGCAGGATGCGCAGGTTTGTTACATAGGTAAACATGTGCCATGGTGGTTTGCTGCATGTATGAACCCACCACCTAGGTATTAAGCCCAGCATACATTAGCTGTTTATCCTGATGCTCTCTCCTCCTTCTCTCACACAACAGGCCTCAGTGTGTATTGCTCCCCTCCCTGTGTCCACATGCTCTCATTGTTCAGCTCCCACTTATAAGTGAGAATATGCAGTGTTTGGTTTTCTGTTCCTTTGTTAGTTTGCTTAGGATAATGGCTTCCAGCTCCATCCATGTCCCTGCGAAGGACATGATCTTATTCCTTTTTATGACTGCATAGTATTCCATGGTGTATATGTACCACATTTTCTTTATCCAGCCTATTGGTGATGGGCATTTGGGTTGATTCCATGTCTTTGCTATTGTGAATAGTGCTGCAATGAACATACACATGCATGTATCTTTATAACAAAATCATTTATATTCCTTTGGATATATACCCGATAATGGGATTGCTGGGTCAAATGGTATTTCTGCTTTTAGGTCTTTGAGGAATCATCACACTGTCTTCCACAATGGTTGAACTAATTTGCACTACCACCAACACTGTAAAAGTGTTTCTATTTCTCTACAGTCTCACCAGCATCTGTTGTTTCTTGACTTAATAGTGGCCATTCTGAGTGGTGTGAGATGGTATCTTATTGTGGTTTTGATTTGCATTTCTCTAATGATCAGTGATGATGAGCTTTTTTTCATAGGTTTGTTGGCCGCATAGACGTCTTCTTTAGAGAAGTGTCTGTTCATGTCCTTTGCCCACTTTTCAATGTTTTTGTTTCCGGTAAATTTGTTTAAGTTCCTTGTAGATTCTGTATATTAGACCTTTGTCAGATGGATAGATTGCAAATTTTTTCTCCCATTCTGTAAGTTGTCTGTTCACTGGGATTATAGTTTCTTTTGCTGTGCAGAAGCTCTTTAGTTTAATTAGATTCTATTTGTGAATTCTTACTTTTGTTGCAATTGCTTTTGACATTTTCATCATGATATCTTTGCCCATGCCCATGTCTTGAATGGTATTGCCTAGATTTTCTTTTAGGGTTTTTATAGTTTTGGCTTTTACATTTAAGTCTTTAATCCATCTGGAGTTAATTTTTGTATAAGGTGTAAAGAAGCGGTCCAGATTCAATTTTCTGCACATGGCTAGCCAGTTTTCACAGCACCATTTATTAGATAGGGATTTTTTTTTTCTTATTGCTTGTTTTTGTCAGGTTTGTAGAAGATCAGATGGTTATAGATGTGTGGTCTTATTTCTGACACCTCTATTCTGTGGTCTTGTTTCTGACACCTCCATTGATCTACTTGTCTGTTTTTGTACCAGTACCATGTTGTTTCTATTTACTAAGTTCATAACATTGTACAATGCAAGTATAGTAGACTTCATTTATAGGAGACATTGTTTTTGCCAATAAAGTAATATGAACAAATAAATATTTCTAAAACTACAATTTCACTATGCTTTCTCCAAGTATGAAATTCTTTCAGAAAATGATTTCCTTCTTGCTTATTATTAAATATCATTTCACTTTAGAAAGATAGAGAGAGAGAGAGAAAGAGACAGAGAGAGAGAGAGAGAGAGAGTGTGTGTGTGTGTGTGTGTGTATGGTGTTTTTTTAGAAAAAATTTTTAGATAGAAAGCACATTGTTATTGCTGAAGAGGTCAGCAAATTTGAAACATTTGTCTTTTTGTGAAAGCATTATGTGTAACTCATCTTAAGGTTTGAGAATATTTTTAATACCACATGGTGCCCTAAAATAACTATTACATATTTTTAAAGTTTTCAGGACATCTCCATATGATTTTAAAGCACATTAATTATTCTTTTAAGTAAGTATCATGCTTTTATGAGACTAAACACACTTAGCGTATCCTGTGGCACTTAAAAAAGGTATACATCCCAACATAAACAAAGAAAAAAAATGAGTGACAAGGCCTCTCTTTTCCTTATTGAACTCCCCTTCTTCCTTGAGAATAACAGAGAGCCATGTGTGACATATGACCTTCTAATACATGGAACACATAATGAGATGGCATCAAGTCATATATTACACATGAGTAAAATTTAGCATCTCTCAATGAAAGAACTTCATATAATTTCTCATAATTTATCACTATACTCTAATAGATTGTCTTTTACATACCCTGTTGTGGTCTCCCCTGACTTTTCAAGAAGTTGGCTTTTAAAAGGAGATTACCGCTGTAAATTTATTTTCCTTTACTGTGTTCTTCAAGACTGTCATCCAACACACTTCCTCCTTCATCCCTGTGGTGCACGTTTTTCATGCTTTATACAACTAAAAAAAATTATTGTCTTCACCACTAATGTAAACACCATTGAGTTTACCACCATCCACTCCTGGTCAGTTTCCTTCTCCCTGCTCGTCTCTTTCACTGCATTTTGTGGACCCCCCTTACTCACCTATCAATAAACTCCAACCTTTGTCTTTTTCTTGAACTGTCGTTTCCTACCTTATCTAGTCAATATGTGCTGCTTCAACTTTTTCTCACTGCTTCCTGTCTCCACCACTCTATTAAAACTGTGTGTTAATAACTAACCATTAATCTGATGACTATTCTTGGTTCTTACAGTCTTCTCCATAACTTTCGTCAGTGTTGGCTACATTCAGGTGCTTTGGATCTGGTCTTTCATTGCCTGCTGTTACACGGCTTACCCTCTTCTATTTCTATTTTTTTAAAAAGTAGGTTGAACTTCACGTAAGACATTAGTGATTTTCAGTGTTCTTCACCAATCACACTGCTCTAAATAGTTCACCATACACAGAAAGTAAATTGGTTAAAAAATACTTTTATGATGGATCACTTATTGCCTCACCATAAGGACTATTTTCCAAAGATTTATAACAATGTTAACTATACTAGTTTAAGGCAAAATTGGAAAGGAACATAAGGACAGTGAATAAGTAAATAAATAGACAGTGGCAAGAAAAATTTGTTTTCTTGAATTATAGTCTACCAAATCAATGTAACAGGACCCTGGCAAGGAATAGAATTTACAATATGAAGACTAGAAAGAATTCAGAATTGAGGGTCTTTCACAGAGAGATTAGAAATAAAGATTGGTAAAGATAGTGTGGTAGGTCTGGCCGGGACTGTTATGCTCAATCCCACTGAGTCCTCATGACACTGAAAATAATTGATGGCATGTGTGCACAGACTGGTTTCATTACATAATTGTAATATGTCTATGAACATAAAGATGCATATTTAAGATGCATAAAAATATTTGTTTTTTGGCTGGGTGCGGTGGCTCACACCTGTAATCCCAGCTATTTGGGAAGCTGAGGCAGGAGAATTGCTCCAACCGGGGAGGCAGAGGTTGCTGTGAGCTGAGATCGTGCCACTGCACTCCAGCCTGGTGACAGAGCGAGACTCCGTCCCCCCCAAAAAAATATTTTTTAACTTTTATTTTAAGCTCAGTGGTACATGTGCAGGTTTGTTACATAGATAAATGTGTGTCATGGAGGTTTGCAGTACAGATTATTCTGTCACCCAGGTATTCAGCCTAGTACCCATTACTTATTTTTCCTGATCTCTACCTCTTCCCACCCTCTGCCCCAGTGTGTGTTGTTCTCCTCTATATGTCGATGTGTTCTCATCATTTGGCTCCCATAAGATGCATACAATTATTGTATACTCATGGCCAATGTAGTAAGATGATGGTGGTGGCATTATAGGACTGAACCCAGAAACCCAGATAAATCCAAGTTATATACATGCTTACTAAAGTCATTTTTTTCAAGCATTTGAACTTTATTTTAAATATTATAGTAATGATACTATAATGAGTCATTTTACTGTTGGAACAATTTTATTATAAGTGAGAACTGAACATGTTTGAAATGTTTTTGATTATATACTATACCATCTCTAAGCTTCTTGAGTGAGAGTATTCCTTTTCACCAAAGTTCCCATTTAGTCCCTGGGAGCACTTCATGGAATTTTCCGCTTGAAGGTGATAGTTGTACTAGAAGATGCTTGAACTCTGTAGGCTTCAAGGATCTTTCCAACTGAAACATGATGTTTTTCTAAGCCATATATTCTTTCACTTTAAAAGAATTGTAGCTTGATTATAGAATTTTTCCAGACGTCTAAATTGAGGAGGGAAAACTAAAAGCCAATTAGCCTTTTATGGTAGTTCTTAATATGTGTAATTTCATATAACATACAGTATGATATGAATATATATATATATATGAAATAAAGACTATGTAATTGTGATTTTCCCTGATTGTAAATATGCACAAGAGTGACTATTTATCCTGGAGTTATTTGGCAAAATCTTTTCTAATGTGTCTTTATGTGTTAAAAATCTTATTAACTATAGATGAATCACTGCTAATGGTTATCCTTGGACATCTGCTATGTAATATGGAATTTTGAATGAACATCAGCCCATCTGTGTCTACTAAATCAAGACAAATCAACATCTGAAATTGATTCCTTTTTGTAACAGAGCAGCAGTAATAAATCTGGTTTTAGGCATTGATTGTTGATAGGGTCAACTATTATCTTGACTGTTAGATTTTCTTTCTTAGAATTTTTATGTGATCAATGTCAGTGTCTTTGACCACATAACATTTATTAGATAATTTACTCTTCTGTAGTGTCGAGAGATGTACTATTATATAAGTCAGGAATGGTGATTATTCCCACCTTCTTTCATCATAATTCTTAAAAGACACCTGGAAAGTAATCTTTCTATATTTCTGTCTTGGCAAACTGTACTTAACACATTTCAGCTGCAATTTAAATAATCATGTGAGCACTTTTCAAAAATGGTGACTTCCCTAGTGTTACAACATTGTCAGTGATAATGTGAATAATTAATACTTGCTGCTTTCACAGAGACTGTATTCTTTCAACAGATTTTCTCCTTATGAATTTGCCAAAGAAATAATGAAAAATAGTTTACGCTCCAACTTGCAATATTTAAAATAGCTCATATACAATGTGAAATTTAATTGTTAATGTACTTAATATTAGCTACTTTATTGAAGGTAAAATGTAAAATAAATGAAAATTTATATTCTCTTATAATGACAAAATAGAATATATTTATTTAATGCATGATTGTTTGAATGTATTTTTTTTTTTTTCTTTTTGAGATGGAGTCTTGCTCTGTTGCCCAGGCTGGAGTACAGTGGTGCAATCTTGGCTCACTACAGCCTCTGCCCCCCGGGTTCCAGAAGTTCTCCTGCCTTAGCCTCCTGGGTAGCTGAGATTACAAGCACATGCCATCGTGCCTTTTTTTGTGTTATTAGTAGAGACAGGGTTTCACCATGTTGGCCAGGGTGGTCTTGAACTCCTGACCTCAGATGATCTACCTACCTTGGCTTCCCAATGAAAGTATTTTTATATGTATGTCATTAAAAACTGATGGGACTTTATACTCTATATTTTTCAAAGTGCCACCCAATAAACCCAATATAATACAAAAAAAACAGGTTTCTGAAATTATTATTTCTCTTTTAGTTTCTTTAAAATATGAAGGTATCTGGTATTTTGGAGAAATGACCTGCAAAGTGTACAAGCCCCAAAGCAGGTAATATACCATCACTGAAATCCATGGAAATCTAGAAAATATTCGTGGACACAGACCTCAGCTCAAATTAAGCAGGCTATAGGTTTATATAAGTATCACATAAGGAATTCTCAACTCCACTTACAGACGGCCTTGTATTAAACTAGTTTACAGCATGAATAATTGTATTATCATATATAGCAGAAATACAGGGGTAGGGAGTACACCAGGCATAGTGTGGATTAGTGATGTTAGCAAGAATCCAGGATTTTTGTTGTTGTTGTTGTTAGTGGCTGCAAACATTTATTGTTTTTTGGAGTAGTGGGGAACTTATCTGACCCAGTAGCTGCCAATACTGCACCAGTCAAGTGCAGACAAGAGACAAGGAGCACACCTAAATTGAAGACTTTGAGGAGCATTTTATCTATAATTTATTTATTTAATTATATATATATATATTTTTCAAGTTCCGGGGTACATGTGCAGGATGTGCAAGTTTGTTGCATAGGTAAACGTGCCCCATGGTGGTTTGCTACACCTATCAACCCATCACGTAAGTATTAAGCCCAGCATATGTTAGCTGCTTTTTCTGATGCTCTCCTTCCTCCCACCCCCTGACAGGGTCCAGTGTGTGCTGTTCCCCTCTCTGTGTCCTTGTGTTCTCATTGTTCAGTTACTACTTATGAGTGAGAACACATAGTGTTTGGTTTTCTGTTCCTATGTTAGTTTGCTGAAGATAATGGCTTCCAGTTCCAGCCATGCCCCTGCAAAAGACATGATCTTGTTCCTTTTTATGGCTACATAATATTCCATGGTGTATATGTACCACATTTTCTTCATCCATGCTATCATTGATGGACATTTGGATTGATTCCATGTCTTTGCTATTGTGCTGCAACAAACATATGTGTGCAGCACAAGGATGTTTATAATAGAATGATTTATATTGTTTTGGGTATATACCTAGTAATGGAATTGCTGGGTCAAATGGTGTTTCTGGTTCTAGGTCTTTAAGGAATCGCCACTCTGTTTTCCACAACGGTTGAACTAATTTACACTCCCACCAACAGTGTAAAAGCCTTCCTATCTCTCTGCAGCCTCGCCAGCATCTGCTGTTTCTTGATTTTTTAATAATCTCCATTTCTGACTGGTGTGAGATGGTATCTCATTATGGTATTGATTTGCAATTTTCTAATGATCAGTGATTTTGAGCTTTTTTCCCATGTTTGTTGGTTGCATAAATGTCTTCCTTGGAGAAGTGTGTGCTCATATCCTTTACCTACTATTTAATGGGGTTGTTTTTTTCTTCTTGTAAATTTATTTAAGTTCCTTGTAGACACTGGATATTAGATCTATCCAGGATCTTTTGATGTATCTGCTAAACTGCCTTCAGAACCAGCTTCACCTGCTGGCTAATTCCTCGTCTGTGGTAGTAAGATGGCTCCTGTGGCATTCTGGGCTATCTGCTTTGTTTGTTTCATGTTCAGCATAGGAGTGTGAGAAAAATACATTTTTTTCCAACCCTGAAACATAAGTCCATCAAATTTTGTCATATACCCATGCTTGGATGAATAATACATTTCATGAGAATGTCATAAGATTGTAAGTTTAGATGAGACAGGATCAGTCCAAACCTAGGAATTGGGAATGGTTCACCTTCCTGGAAACTAATGACTGAGTGGGTAAGGTGGGACATGTGAACAAAATCAAGCTTTAACTGGGAAGAAGGAAGTGAAAAGATGGTAGCACCTGCTGGTATTCTCGTAGGAACCTTAAGAGGTAGTTACTATATTTTCATCTCCATATTACAGATGAAGAAACAGAGATAGAGAGAGGTTAGGTGACTTGTCCAGTTGGTGAAGCTGGACTTTGAATGGAGCAATCTAATACCAGAGTCCACATTTGAAACTACAATTTTATGTGCCTTATGGTTCTGATCTAATGGAGGAGCAGAATGGCCCCAAATACCTCTTCTCTGGAGTTAACTTCAGGAGGAATTACATTCTGTGTTCGAGAGTTGGCTTTGGATTGGAATAGATTACCCAGGGTGATTCTCAACCAAAGCCAGAGCTGTGCACCTGGATAGAAGGAGAATCTAGAACCATACAAATACCAGGCAGCCAGGCCTGAGGTGACCTGCTGTCTGGAAAAAATAATGCCTTCTCAGAGTGATAAATTGTTCACTTTCCTAAGTGCATTCAAACAGTCACAATGTAGGAAAAAGTGAGGATTATTTTTTGCACAGTGAAGTTCTGTGCTTACAGACAATTGACAGTCAAGAAAAACACAGGGAGATAGAATAAATTAGAAAAATGCGTTTGAAATACAATGCGCATCTTTTAGCAGCCTTGTTATTCTTTTTGTCAAAATGCTTGCAAGTTGTCATAAAGTGGTTGCATAGATATAACAGAACAGGCATTAGAGTCAAGACTATGTAGCTTTAAATCTTGATTCCATCAACCTACTAACTGTATGATTGTGGGCAAGAAAATCTCTTGGTCTCTCCATTTATAAAATGGGAATACTATTATTACTCTCCTCAGAGGACTTCAGTGAGAATTAAATCTATATATTTGTAAAGTGTTTAGTATAGCAACTGATATATGGTAAATGCTATAGAAGTGTTTGCTATTCTTAATAATGGATTTATATTTCACATAAATTAAGTCATTACTATCCTACCACTTCTATAATAATCTTTGTTTGCAAAGAACATGTTTTAATTTAATACTTTTTTATGCTAGAAAAAACCAACATAGTAAGATAGTAAAGGAAACAAAACATTTCTCATTGGCAGTAAAACTGCCTTAGAAAATATCTTGTTTCACAAACTATATTCTGTTAGCTTATGGTTTGTCATTTGATTGGTGGCCTAAAAATAATAATAGAACTGTCTCAAAAACAAATGCCTTCATTTTTTTTGGGAGATACAAACATTAAGTTTTTGTGATTTAAAAGGAAGAGAGATTTAAATGAGAGATCCAAGGAGCTGATTTATGACCTGCTTTTCTGGAAACAACTTCAAATCTCATCTACATTTGTTCCCGGGATCCCTGTTGTTCATTTATCTAAGTGTGTAATATTTTTAAAATAAGTTACAGATGTTTTCAGACAGAGTATGCAGCAAACCTGAAATTTAATAGAAGCTAAATTTGATATTCTGTTCATTTGATATTTAGAGTGAATTCTTACCACTTACTATGTGGATTGATGTTTGCTTTTTATATTTAGAAAAATATGTTAGTTTTGCAAAGACCAAGAGTAGGGAGAGAATGCACCTTAAAATCAATGGTATTGGATTAATTTGGTAGCCATATCAAAATTAAACTTGACCCCATTTGACACTATATTCATGATATATTGTAGGTGAATTACAGATTATGCACATCATATATGAAACAACAAAATAAAATTTTTAGGGAATAGCATAGGAGAATCTCTTCAGGACTTTGGGGAAGGAAAATGTTTCTTAAACAGTAAACAAAAAGTACTAGCATAAAGAAAAGTTTTATAAATTGTATTTGATTAAAATCAAAAACTTCTGCTTATGAAAAGATACTGTTCAGGGAGTGAAAAGGTAAGCAACAGAGTAGGAGAAGATACTTGCAATGCCGTATCTGTCAAATAATTTGTGTATGGAATGTATAAAGGTTTTCTATTAATATGACAATGACAGACAACTCAAAGGCAAAACACTTAAACAGGCACTTCACTAAAGAGGATATCCAATTGATTTTTAAGCATCTGAAAGGGTATCAAACATCATTAGTTATCATAAAAGTACAAATTGAAAGCATAATGAAATGTGTCTATGTACCTACTGGAATGGCAAAATAAAAAAGAAAAAAACTATCAGTATAAAATATTGGCAAACACCTGTAGCAACTAGAACTCTCATTCACAGCTGGAAGGAGTATAAATTGGTACAATCACATGGGAAAACTGTTTGACTTATTTGCTAGAGCTGAACATTCACAAGCTCTATGATCTGTCAATATTACTTCTAAAAAAGAAGGGCAATTCACTCCTGCCTGAAAGAAATATATACAAATGTTTTCTAAAACTGCATTTATTACAATAGTCATAGGAACATTTCCCATAGAAACCTCAATCTTGACACTATCATTCTATCAACATATTCATATATGTGAATATATATGTGAAATACTATTCAGCAATGAAAAGAACAAATTACATGTAACAACGTAAATGAGTACTGTAAACAGAATGTTGAATGAAAAAAGCCAGACATAAAAGTGTACATGCTGTACAATTTCATATGAAGTTTTAAAATGCAAAACTAATGTTTAGTGTTAGAAATTTAAAGGGCGGTTGCCAAGACCAGCTTGGTCACGGAGACCCTAACCCAGTGGTGTTAGAGGAATTAAAGACACACACACAGAAATATAGAGTGTGGAGTGGGAAATCAGGGGTCTCACAGCCTTCAGAACTGAGAGCCTTGAACAGAGATTTACCCACATATTTATTGACAGCAAGTCAGTCATAAGATTTACTAAAAGTACTCCTTACAGGAAATAAAGGGATGGGCCAAAATAAAGGTATGGGTTTGGCTAGTTACCTGCAGCAGAAGCATGTCCTTAAGGCACAGATCACTCATGCTATTGTTTGTGGTTTAAGAATGCCGTTAAGCGGTTTTCCACCCTGGGTGGGCCAGGTGTTCCCTGCCCTCATTCCGGTAAACCCACAACCTTGCAGCATGGGCATCATGGCCATCACGAATATGTCACAGTGCTGCAGAGATTTTGTTTATGGCCAGTTTTGGGGCCAGTTTATGGCCAGATTTGGGGCCTGTTCCCCAACAGGTGGTTTCCTTTGTAGGGGTGGCTGATGTTTGGGAATGGTGTGAGGAATGCTACAGAATGCTGAGACCAGTTTGGTTGTAGAGACCCTAACCCAGCAGTGCTGGAGGAATTAAAGACACACACACAGAAATATAGACTGTGAAGTGGGAAATCAGGGGACTCAGAGCCTTCCGAGGTGAGAGTCCTGAACAGAGTTTGACCCACATATTTATTGACAGCAAGCCAGTGATAAGCATTATTTCTATAGATTATAGATTAACTAAAAGCATTCCTTATGGGAAACAAAGGGATGGGCTGAAATAAAGGGATGGGTCTGGCTAGTTATCTGTAGCAGGAACATGTCCTTAAAGCACAGATCGCTCATGCTATTGTTTGTGGCTTAGGAATGCCTTAAGTGGTTTTCCACCCTGGTTGGGCCAGGTGTCCTTGCCCTCATTCCGGTAAACCCACAACCTTCAGCGTGGGCGTCATGGCCATCACGAACATGTCACAGTGCTGCAGAGGTTTCGTTTACGGCATGTTTTGGGCCAGTTTATGGCCAGATTTGGGCGTCTGTTCCCAACAACAGAAGATGCTAATAATGTTTCATCGTATCTTAATCTAGATGGAGAAACATGGTGTATTCATATTTGAGATGTTTATAAAACTATACACTAAAATTTATGAACTAAAGTATGTTACCTTGAAATGATTTAAAATCTGTAGTGCTAGTGTACTCAAAACGAAAAAAAATTCCTGCAAACAACACATACTTTACTATGAGCTCAAGGGATGCCAATGGTTGCTCTCAAGACTGATGTTTCTACAGACAAAATAAGTTTTTAAAATTCCTGTGCAAATTGATCTGTTTGATATTATTCAAGGCATTAAATATGTATAGAGCATTTGCATTGAGCCTATCATTTTTCTAGGGCTATAGAGAAGCTATTTTAGGATGATAAAATATTCAGATGTAATTTAGATAATTAGAATTTTCAAAATAATAAAGTAACATGATAGTTCATGCACTCATAAAATTTTATTTATTTATTTATTTATTTATTCTATTGGGGTGAGTATAATCCATGTATGTTAGCTGAATAAGCCTACAGCTACAAAAATTCTTCAGGGTAATTGGAAAATATGGCAAATGCTGTGTCCAGACCACCTCCAAACCCTTTTGCCTTGACTGTCTAGTCTCTGGTTAAGGATAGGTATAGATACATGAATGGGATTAATTTGGATTATAATAAATGTGAAGAAACAAGGTGATAATCAAATCTGAGTGAGAAGACATAGATCCTGTCCTAGTGCTTTTGGGTTATTGGAGCAGGAGCACTGTGCTGATGGGAGAGGATGTTGCAGGAAGTCAGGGACCCCGAACGGAGGGACTGGCTGGAGCTGCGGCAGAGGAACATAAATTGTAAAGATTTCATGGACATTTATCTGTTCCCAAAATTAATACTTTTATAATTTCTCATGCCTGTCTTAGTTTAATCTCTTAATCTTGTTATCTTTATAAGTTGAGGATGTATGTCACCTCAGGGACACTGTGATGATTGTGTTAACTGTACAAATTGATTGTAAAATGTGTGTTTGGACAATGTGAAATCAGTACATATTGAAAACAAACAGAATAACAGCAATTTTAGGGAACAAGGGAAGACAACCATAAAGTCTGACTGCCTGCAGGGTCAGGCAAAAAGAGCCATATTTTTCTTCTTGCAGAGAGCCTATAAATGGACGTGCAAGTAGGAGAGATATCACTACATTCTTTTCCTAGAAAGGGATATTGATAATTAATACTCTGGGAAAAGAATTGCATTCCTGGGGGGAGGTCTATAAATGGCTGCTCTGGGAGTGTCTGTCTTATGCGGTTGAGATAAGGACTGAAATACATCCTGGTCTCCTGCAGTACCCTCAGGCTTATTAGGGTGGGAAAAAATCCTGCCCTGGTAAATTTGAAGTCAGACCGGTTCTCTGCTCTTGAACCATGTTTTCTGTTGTTTAAGATGTTTATCAAGACAATACATGTACAGCTGAACATAGACCCTCATCAGTAATTCTAATTTTGCCCTTTGCCTTGTGATCTTTGCTTTGCTGTTTGCCTTGTGATCTTTATTGGCCTCAGAAGCATGTGATCTTTGTGACCTACTCCCTGTTCATACACCCACTCCCCTTTTAAAGTCCTTAATAAAAATCTGCTGGTTTTGCAGCTCAGGTGGGCATCACGGGCCTACCAATATGTGATGTTACCCCCTGTGACCCAGCTGTAAAATTCCTCTCTTTCTCAGAACAGTTGATGCTTAGGGAAAAGAGAAAGTGCCTATATTGAAATATTGGGGGTGGGTTCCCCCGATAAGAGGAATTTATCTGGGAGGTCTTAGAATCTAAGGGTAAACTGCTGTAATGTCTTAGGCAGTGAACTTGCTAGGCTAGGACATTTCCAAAACTCTATCATGAGGCTAGTTTAATAGATTATTCTGGAAAAGCTAAACTGGTAAGGATTTGATTTCAAATTGCATAAAACATTTCTTTAGAATGTCCTTGACATGTAATTAAACAAGATGTGTCTCTTTCCTACAACGAGTAAGAAGAATTTTCATTCCAATGGTATAAGCATGAAATTTCTGTGCATAAAAGGTCATACCCTTCATTAGAGCATATGATCATTTGTTAAGAATTTCATTATACCTGCTCTGACTGTCACAACGGCTCATCCAACATAGCAGTATGTCATCTTCTTGCTTGGACAAATTTCAAAATGTTTTAGTTTTGGCCTTGGGCACTGGCCATAAATTTGGTAAATAATCTTAGTCAAATATATCCAGAGAAACAATAGGCAAATACTTTTACTCTAGCTGGCCTGAGTTTCATATGCTAAAATAGCATGTCCTGTCTCCACTTACAAAGTAACAGTTGAATATGTCAGTTTAGCAATCTGGAAAGTAAATTTCAACACTGCCACCTTCTACCATCTTCTGTGGACCACAGTGTTCCTGAGCAAAGTCAGGCACTTTTTTTTTTGTCAGAAGCAATAGGACCTCACCTATAGTTATTCTCAAACAATATGGCCTCACCTATAGATATCTTTGCTTTTTAAGTATTATGTGTTTTATAAACATATTGGTAATTATTATTATGACTATTCATTTGAAAAATGCTCCTGAGTCACAAGAAATGTGACTCACAAGAGGCTTTTGAGTGTGGCTCCTCAGTGCTCTAATCAACCCTTTATTTTCACTGCTTCAGCATTCTAGAACTTTCTCATATGTGTGACTTCTGCACAAAGAGAAAGAGATAAGGAACTGAACACCAAAAGAGTTCTTAGCTATTCTTAGTGGAGCAACATAACAAGGAAGAGATTGAGTTGAGGATCACACATTGCTGGGTTCAAATCTCAGCCCTAACACATACTTGCTGTGAAGATGTGAGCAAATTGTTTAACCACTCCAAACTCCAGTTTCCCCATCTATACAACCTTCCTCATAAGTTTATCATGAAGATTAAGTGGATAAAAAGTATATAAAGCTATTAATATAGTGTTGGCATTTAATGAGTACTCAATTCATGGCTGGCTACCTGTGATGGAATCCTGGGTACACAACTTTCTATATGTAGACCTTGGGTAATCACTAAACTTTTCTTATCTGTTAAGGGAGCTAACAGGACCTACTTCCAGTACTGCTGAGAACAGTCAAGGAGATGACACATATTCAGCTCTCCCCAGGCTACCTGGGCCATAGAACAGGCTTACTGTTAGCTACAGCAATTGCATTGCCTGTACTTTTCCTTAAAGTAAGTAGCAGAACATGCACAGTAGGCTGTTCATTATTCCCTCTCATTACCAATTCCTCACTCAACAAGCTCTGAGAATAATATTGATAATAATAATATGGCAGGATATAGTTTTTCAAACTTTCTGTAAATCTAGCTTTTTGACCTTAATAAACAACCTGTTATTGACTCTATTTTCTCATCTGTGAAATAAAGATAATGCCACCTATTTTTTGAGCCACATATTCTTTATTAAATAATTGAAGGTAAAGCTCATAGAAGAAGATTTGGTATACAGTAATATCTTATTAATTTTAGCTTTAAAAAGTGTTTTCATCTGTATAATCTCATTTGACTGTAACAGGTGCTTTTCTAGGTGAGACTCTTCAGTAGGTGCTAAACCATATTGAATCTCTTAAAAAAGCTATACAAATAGAGGTCAATCCAGGCCACCTAAACATTTAACTTGAACTGAGTTTGGCATGGACAAGCCAGTGTGATTTTTAGCAGTAGAACAGTCCTCCTGTCTAAACATAGTCCTTCTCCACCTATCTGTCAGGACTGAAAGTCAATAATGATGCAGGTATTCCTGGGGTAGTTATAATTTAAACAACATCAGTCATTTACACTTGAGTGTTGATACATTTTTGAGGACATCTCTGGAGAGTTTTGACAGGAGATGTGGGGGGGCTGGATAAAGCAAAGCATCACGAGTGCACGAAGATAGAGCATCTGAGTGCCTCAAGAGGGAGACAAGGACACTAAAAAGGAAAAAGGACATAAATCAGGAAGCTAAAAATGCTACATGACACATGTCACCTACTTAGCACATTTGCCTGTGGCTGACCTCAAATGTCATCTCCTTCCTAATGGACAGACTTCGTAACTGCATTGGCAGCTCCTCCAAGGATGTTTTTTGTTCTGTCCCTATAGAAAGGATAGTCTCATATGTATTCCAAACCACTGAGAGAAAATATGTGTTAAGCCACTGAAGAATGTTATTAATACTAAATAAGCCAGAATCCCAAATGTGCTTAATCCCAAGTGTGCTTCTGATACCATGGCTTGGAGAAAAACAGCAATTCAAAAATAAATCTTTAGTAAAATGGGGGTGACAATTATGTCTCATGTACTTTGGATGTATCTGTTAAATTTCTCATCTTTTGAACTCTAGGAATTGATGGAAAAGAGAGGAAAACTTCAAATCTCACTTTTATGTGCCCCGACTCCAGAGTTTCAGATTTTCCAGGTATGCAGTGCTGTGCTAGAGCACAGGATGTGATATGGTTCGAATGTTTTGTACCCTCCAGATCTTGTGTTGAAATGTGCCGTCCAGTGTTGGAGGGGGTGCCTGCTGAGAGGCGTTCAGGTCATCAGGGATGATCCCTCATGGATGCCTTGGTGCTGTACTCATGGTGATGAGTGAGTTCTCACTCTATGAATTCATGCGAGATCTGGTTGTTTAGAAGAGTGTGGCACCTCTTCTCTTTCTCTCTTATTCCCTTTCTTGCCATGTGATATGGTTTGGCTCTGTGTCCCCACCCAAATCTCATCTCTAACTGGAATCCCCATGTATTGAGGGAGGGACCTGGTGGGAGGTGATTGGATCATGGTGGCAGTTTCCCCCATGCTGTTCTTGTGATAGTGAGTAAGTTCTCACAAGATCTGATGGTTTTAAAAGAGGTGGTTTCCCCACCCCTCTCTTTCTTGCTGCCTTATGAGGAAGCTACTTACTTCTCCTTTGCCTTACACTGTGACTGTAACTTTCTTGAGACCTCTCCAGCCATGTGGAACTGTGAGTCAATTAAATCCCTTTCTTTCATAAATTACCCAGTCTTGGGTATTTCTTTATAGCAGTGTGAGAACAAACTAATATGCCAAGTGACACACTGAATCCCCTTTGCTTCCACCATGATCACAAGCTTTCTGAGGCCCTCTCAGAAGCAGATGCTGACACTATGCTTCTTGTGCAGCTTGCAGAATGATGAGCTAATTAAACCTCTTTTCTTTATAAATTACCCAGCCTCAGATACTTCTTTATGGTAACACAAAACAGACTAACACAATGTGCCTTCAACAAGTGGCTGTCACCTGCAAGTTTTAGCTGTCGTAGAAGACTCAAAAGAACCAGACGTAGTTTTTTTCTTGCTCTGCATTTACTATGTCCCCAGAAGATGACCCTTAGTTACATTTTGGTTGGGGTTCGCTAGAAAGGAAGGAGACTAGAGCAAAGAAAGAAAAGGCAAAGGTGCTTTGGACTAAAGAAAAACAGTAAGTGTCTCCAAGAGTGAGAAAGAACCAGAGATTTAAGAATGTTTCACCTCAAAGCTTGTGTGCAATGTTTTGGATGGGAGAGGTACAAGTTGACTGTGTTGTCTAAAGCTGAGGTTGGTAGAAAGGACCACTGGGAGCAGGAATACTGGACGTAGCAAACAACAAAGAGCAGGACTCAACAGCAGCAATGGTAGCAGAAAGAGTAATAAAATTAATACCAAAGATTTGTCTTCTGTTTTATTCCAGGACTTGTCTTTCATTTTCTAAGTATCATAAACGCTTCTTAAATTATCGTGAGACCTCAGGGAGAGAAGCAGTCCCCCAAACAACACTGGGACCAAGTTTCCCACACTTTTTACCTGAGGTCAGGAGTTCTAGACTAGCCCAGCCAACATGGTGAAACCCCGTCTCTACTAAAAATACAAAAATCATCTGGGCACGGTGGTACATGCCTGTAATCCCATCTACTTGGGAGGCTGAGGCAGGATAATCACTTGAACTTGGGAGGCAGAGATTGCAGTGAGCCGAGATTGCTCCATTGCACTCCAGCCTGGGTGACAGAGCAAGACTCTGTCTCCAAAAAACAAAAACAAAAACAAACTACCAAAAAAAAAAAAAAAAACCCAAAAAAATCTTGCACACGTTGGTAAATGGTCTCAGTGGCATATTTAGTTTGATTTGGAAAACAGAGTGATATTTTTCACACCGCTGTGTTGTGGAGCAGATTCTTTCCTATGCTCTGTGAGAACAAGATTCATGTGTCTTTGTCACTGTATTGACATCAACTGTGGAGTACCTGGTATATGAGATCTCAACAAATATTAAAATAAATAGGGCTAAGCACAGTGGCTCATGCCTGTAGTTGCAGAATTTTGGGAGGCTGAGGTAGGCAGATTACTTGAATCCACAAGTTCAAGACCAGCCTGGACCACAGGGTGAAACCCCATCTCTACAAAAAAAGCAAAAGTTAGCTGGGTGTGGTGGCACATACCTGTAGTCCCAGCTACTTGGGAGGCTGAGGTGGGAGAATTTGTTGAGTTTGGCAGGTTGAGGCAATAGTGAGCCATGACTGTACCACTGCACTGCAGCCTGGGTTGCAGAGTGAAACCCGGTCAAAGGAAGGAAGGAAGGAAGGAAGGAAGGAAGGACAGAAGGAAGGAAGGAAAGAAGGAAAGAAAGAGTGGAATGACTAATTGGAAATACAGTAAAATTTAAAAGACTCAGTTGGATCCAAATTTTGTTTCTCATACTGGGTGAAGCTTTGGTGTAAGACAGAGCTTCTCAGTCTAGGCAGTAAAGCATTTGACATTTTTATTCAGATATTTCATGTGCTTGTGTGTGTGTAAGTCTTTCTGTGTGTTCTAGAATGTTTAACAGCATCCCTGGCCTTTGCTTAGATTATATAGGAAAAATCAGACATCGGAAAAGTAGAGTTGAATTTTGTATGTGAAATTGGTTTTCCACAAGTGATTTCTTTGAAACTGAAGTGTTTGTTACATGGAACTATCTGGTTTTCTGAGTTCATCTATCACATAATCTTATAAATGAGTTTGTGTGTATAGAATTTGCTTACACGTGGCAGTGATGTTTTAAAAAAACATCATACTAAGATTTATAAGATCAAGGATTGAATTCTGGCTTTGCCACTTACTGCTTTTGGGACATGTTTAACTTTTCTGTCTCTCAATTTTCTTTTCTGTGTTTGGGAAATGATTTTTAAAAAAACACTTCACAGATAGTTGTAAAAATCAAGCTACATAAACACAGCTATCATTTATTTATTGGCACACATTGATTATTTATGTTACACACTGAATACCTTGTGAAACACATATGTCTCTGAGAGTAGTAACTTAACAAAGGCGGATGTAGATGCAGAAAAGGCTTTTGACAAAATTCAACAGCCCTTCATGCTAAAAACGCTCAATAAATTCGGTATTGATGGAACGTACCTCAAAATAATAAGAGCTATTTATGACAA
>NC_037679.1:127077613-127310922 GCF_003255815.1 Theropithecus gelada
AAATAAAAAAAAAAAAAAAAAAAGAAAGGCGGATGAAGACAGTGTAAGATCAAGGAGGTGAAACTAAATTTCTCCTTCTTGCTCATAGTTTAATTGTGAATATGGGTAAATACATGGAACCTATAATATTTGCCAAATAGCCATAACTGAAAGACTCTTTCCAGTTTACATTTGTCAGAGAACTTCAACTTAAATAATTAGAGTCAAGGGGGTCAGATGGAATTAGTCTAGAAATGATGAGTATAGTCCTAGAGGCAGACAGGTCTGGCCAGGTGGAGATGGTTTTTAACAGATGGGAAGATACTGGTTGGTTTCTAGTACTCTCTGGCTAAGCAAGGACTTTGGGTAATATGGAGGTCCCTGGTGTTTTGGAATCGTGACTCTGTCACTGAAGGTGTGGGGTGATCCTAGGAAGACACTAACATCTGTGCCAAGGAGGTGTTGGCATTCTGATGTGTAAGAAGAAGGCATAGTTCTATGTCACCAACCTTGGGAATGTTTTGTCTAGTCTTATGGGAAATTCAAATAATGAAGACTTAATAATGAATGAACAACTGCCAAAGTATAAAGGTCACATTTATTTTTGTTTTACATATTGACTTATGGTCCTTGAACTTTCAGGAGATATATACTTTCATATACTGATATACTTCATCTCATATCTTTCTTCAGACTTGCAGTTCAATAAGTTCTTTATTCTTACAAGTTAAAATGAAAACTGACAACATTCAAAACCTAATTCATAGCTTAAAAATAATGGTCTGAGAAATAGGAGTATTGCACAACTACTATGTCATATCTAGAACTGTCCAGTAATGTAAGCACCTCTATCGAAATTGAAAAACATAATTTGGAGGAATGGTTCACCATTGCAACTCACAGAAGCAAGGCCAGTCCATTAGAATTACTGGAGGAAGCTTTAAAACTATTGTACTAGACCCCACCTGGAAAAGATTCTGACTTAATAGATTTTGGATGAGACCCAGGAATCTTTATTCATTTTCTTCACTTAAAAATTCTCCCAGGTAATTTTAATACACAACATGTTTTTCGAGAAGTGTTACAAGAGAAAATTTTACATACTTAGAAATATTGCTTTGAATTGTACTTAAAGGGCCCAATGAAGCTTTAAAAAAGTTTTTAGACCAATTGCTTTAGAAGTTAAACTTCCACATGGCAGTTTTATTTTTCTCATGTACCTGAGAAATCAATCATATTCATTTGTCAGAATATAAATCCATAAACCTCAAAGCAGGGAGCTTGTTTCTGTGCTTCATGTTTATGATTCTGTTTCACCTACAATGCCTCTGATGTCATTATAATCCCTTCATCAATAGGCAAAGGACTCTGCAGACTTTGAAGGTTGAATTTTAGATTCCTATCTTGGGCGTACTTTGTTCAGCCTATTATGGTGTAATGACCATCTGTCTGCTGCAGCGGATAAGTACTAGATGTCACCTGCACTTTCAGCCAAAATATAAAAATATAAAAAGTCTGGCAAAAAGGTGCTTGTAAATTCTGTCCTAACTCTGCCCTGAATTCCTGTTTGCGGTCATCCCACTCGCACAGCTGAATGATTATGATGCAGTGAAAACATCGTGGACTTTAGATATGAATTTGAATTCGAGCTTATTTTTCTCATTCATTCAACAAATATCTACTGTCTACCATGTGCCAGAGGCTATTCTCGGGCATAGAGATAAAAAACATGAGACTGTGTCTTTAGATAACTCATGGGCTTGCTGGCAGGAAACAGACAAGTAGACAGTTATTACCCAGAGTGTAAAGTGTCAGAAGGGATGGGAGCATAGGGCAGGAAGTCTGGAGAGGGAGACATAACATAAATTGGTGTTGGGGGTGGACCTGATTCAGAGGGTGTTGGAACTTTTAGGTAGTTCCTGGAGAAGCTTTGATATTAGTTTAAGTTTTAAAAAAATTTTAAGCTGTGGGAGAGGGAGCATGAGGGTAGTTTAGTCCAAACAAATATGTGTGTGGTATGTTTGAGGAAAGGCAAGTAGCTTGGGATAACTGAAGGAAAGGGATGTGAGGAGAAAAGAGACAACAAGTGAGGCTGGAACATTGGCAAAAGCTGTGTAATAAGAGCCTGTGGACTCTATTACAAAGGCAATGGAGAGTCATTGACTAGGGCTGACATGACGAGATTGGCATTTTAGGTCACCTTGAAGAGGGGCATAACTAAGCAAGCTATGGAAGTAACTCAGACTGAGGAGGCAGTGGTGCTGGTGATGCTAGTGAGGAAATGGATTTTAGGGTTATTTAGGAAGTTGCTTTGATTGGACTTTTATCTCTAATTTCATGCATGTGTGAAAAAGAGGTAGGGCTGGTCATGGTAGCTCACGCCTGTAATCCAAGCACTTTGGGAGGTTGAGGCGGGCAGATCATGTGAGCTCAGGAGTTTGAGACCAGCCTGGCCAATGTGGTGAAACCTTGTCTCTGCTAAAAATACAAAGAATTAGCCAGGAGTGGTGGTGTGCACCTGTAGTCCCAGCTACTCAGGAGACTGAGATGGGAGAATCACCTAAGCCCAGGAAGCTGAGGCTTCAGTGAGCTGAGATGGCGCCACTGTACTCCAGATTGGGCAACCGGAGTGAGACCCTATCTCAAACTAACTAACTAAATAAATGGGAGAGGTAGTAATTTAGGGTGCCCTGCAGTTTTCTGGCTCAGGAAACAGGGTGAATGGTATTGTCCTTCACCAATGTAGGGAGCATAGCAAGAGGAACCCTTTTGAGAGAGGGCGTTCTGGTTCACTGCTCTTTGAGAGGCCATTTGTTCAAAGATTGACCTAAGCCACCAGATGGCATGGGTTGAATTTTCCCTGTTCTGTGTAGCTAAAGCAATAATAACATCAACTCAGAATCGCCAAAGCAAAATGTATTAGTATTTTTCAGATTAGATATGATGCAACAGCAACATAATATGTACATATAATGTGTAGTAAATTGCACATAACATATTGCATAAAGCAGCTTTTCCTATGCCACTGCTGCCCAGCCATCCTGGGTTTGCATATGACCTTAAGAAGTTGGCCGGAAAAAGAAATTAGAAAGAGGAGAAGACTGGGGCTCGGGCAGCGTATAGATACATCTTTCAGCCTAGAAGTCTTCCCAGCAATGTGGATGAATTAATTTTTAAATGTCTATGGAATTAAAGGTTGCCACATGTCCATTAACAGATCTGAACAGATATGCAAGGGTCTGTCCAATTTCTATTAATCTGAGAAGTGGTCTGTGAAGTCTCTATGGGGCTGGGCATCAGGATAGCCTGTGAAGTCTGGGATTTTGACCCTTAGTAGAGTCACAAGTGGGTGTAAGCCATACCAGGGTAAATAACTTTACATATATGACACCTGTGCCTTTATCTTAATCAGTGACCCTATCCTAACCTTGCTTCTTGGAGCCAGATTGATTCCTCAGATTACAGGAGCCTATTTTTTAGTGAAATAATTGAAGACATGTTGGCTTAGGGAGAGATTCAAGGGGCAACTGAGAACATAGGTCTAGATTTCAAGATGGTTGTATGTGCTGGATATTTAGGAAGACTTTTCTGTGTGTATTGTGAACATTATATTGGCTACTTTTGAGATCTCAAACTCATTTTTTTCTCAGTGTTTTAAGTGATCATTTACCCAAGCAATGTTATAAAGTCCTTTGAAGGGCCATTGTAGTATTACCATTTTAAGTCCAAATACACCTAACCTAAGAAGCACTAGTACTTGGATTTGTAACAGCACTTATAGATTTTTATGTTGTATAGGCAACAGGAAGTTTTCATGTAACTGAAGTGATTTTGCAAGTGGAGAAAAATAATTATGCAGAAATCAAACACTTTCAAACACTTAATTACCTTGAAATGTTTGTAGAGTTTAAATACAACTTATTAAGCTTTTACTTATACAGGTACTTTGTTTTGTGCTATATATAGTCAGTCAAAAATATAGTAGGCTCTTCTAAACATTGCAACCTAACAAGCAGTAAAAAAGGGAAGACAAACACAGACATGACTATTCCTAATGAAACGATATGAAATGTTAGATGTGGGAGCCCACCGCAGCTTGGCAAAGCTGCTGCAGCCAGACTGCATCTCCAGATTCCTCCTCTCTGGGAAGGCCATCTCTGAAAGAAAGGCAGCAGCCCCAGTCAGGGGCTTATAGATAAAATGCCCATCTCCATGAAACAGAGCACCTGGGGGAAGGGGTGGCTGTGGGCACAGGTTCAGCAGACTT
This sequence comes from Theropithecus gelada, assembly GCF_003255815.1. Classification (NCBI taxonomy): domain Eukaryota; kingdom Metazoa; phylum Chordata; class Mammalia; order Primates; family Cercopithecidae; genus Theropithecus; species Theropithecus gelada. The sequence continues at coordinate 127,081,860 of NC_037679.1, forward strand.
AAACATTCCCGCCTGCCAGCTCTGAAGAGAGCAGCAGATCTCCAAGCACAGCAACTGAGCTCTACTAAGGGACAGACTGCCTCCTCAAGTGGGTCCCTGACCCCTGTGCCTCTTGACTGGGAGAAAAATCCCAGGAGGGGTCAAGGGACACCTCATATAGGAGAGCTCAGGCTGGCATCTGGCAGCTGCCCCTCTGGGATGAAGCTTCCAGGGGAAGGAACAGGCAGCAATCTTTGCTGTTCTGCAGCCTCCACTGGTGATACACAGGCAAACAGGGTCTGGAGTGAACCTCCAGCAAACTCCAGCAGACCTGCAGCAGAGGGTCCTGACTATTAGAAGGAAAACTAACAAACGGAAAGGAATAGCATCAACATCTACAAAATGGACGTCCACACAAAAGCCCCATCCAAAGGTCACCAATATCAAAGACCAAAGATAGATATATCTGTAAAGATAAGGAAAAACCAGCGCAAAAAGGCTGACAATTCCAAAAACCAGAATGCCTCTTCTCCTCCAAAAAAATCACAACTAGTCACCAGCAAGGGAACAAAACTGGACGGAGAATGAGTTTGATGAATTGACAGAAGTAGGCTTCAGAAGGTAAGTAATCACAAACTCCTCTGAGTGAAAGGAGCATATTCTAACCCAATGCAAGGAAGCTAAGAACCTTGAAAAAAGGTTAGAGGAATTGCTAACTGGAATAACCAGTATAGAGAAGAACATAAATGACTTGGTGGAGCTGAAAAACACAGCACAAGAACTTCGTGAAGCATATAGCTGAATCGATCAAGTGGAATAAAGGATAGCAGAGATTGAAGATCAACTTAAAAAGCATGAAGACAAAATTAAAGAAAAAAGAATGAAAAGGAATGAATGAAGCCTTCAAGACATATGGGACTATGTGAAGAGACAAAACCTACGTTTGATTGGTGTACTTGAAAGTGATGAGGAGAATAGAACCAAATTGGAAAACACTCTACAGTATATTATCCAGGAGAACTTCCCCAAACTAGCAAGACAGGCCAACATTCAAATCAGGAAATACAGAGAACACCACAAAGATACTCCTGGAGAAGAACAACCCCAAGACACATAATCATCAGATTCACCATGGTTGAAATGAGGGAAAAAATGTTAACGGCAGCCAGAGACAAAGGTTGGGTTACCCACAAAGGGAAGCCCATAAGACTAACAGTGGATCTCTGAAGAAACCCCACAAGCCAGAAGAGAGTGGGGGCCAATATTTAACATTCTTAAAGATTTTTCAACCCAGAATTTCATATGCAGTCAAAGTAAGTTTCATAAGTGAAGGAAAAATAAAATCCTTTACAGACAAGAAAATGCTGAGAGATTTTGTCACCACCAGGCTTGCTTCACAAGAGCTCCTGAAGGAAGCACTAAATATGGAAAGGAAAAACCGGTACCAGCCACTGCAAAAACATACCAAATTGTAAAGACTATCGACACTATGAAGCAACTGCATCAACTAATGGGCAAAATAACCAGCTAACATCATAATGACAGGATCAAATTCACACATAGCAATATTAACCTTAAATGTAATGGGCTACATTAAAAGGCACAGACTGGCAAATTGGATAAAGAGTCAAGAGCCACCATTGTACTGTATTCTGGAGACAGATCTCACATGCAAAAACACACTTAGGCTCAAAATAAAAGGATGAAGGAATATTTACCAAGCAAATAAAAAAAAACCAGGGGTTGCAATCCTAGTCTCTGATAAAACAGACTTTAAACCAACAAAGATCAAAACAGACAAAGAAGGGCATTACATAATGGTAAATGGATCAATGCAACAAGAACAGCTAACTATCCTAAATATATATGTTCCCAATACAGAAGCACTCAGATTCATAAAGCAAGTTCTTAGAGACCTACAAAGAGACTCAGACTCCTACACAATAATAGTGGGAGATGTTAACACCCCACTGTCAATATTAGACAGATCAACAAGACAGAAAATGAACAAGGATATTCAGGACTTGAACTCAGCTCTGCACCAAGCAGACCCAATAGACATCTACAGAACTCTCCACCCCAAGTCAACAGAATATACATTCTTCTCAGTACCACAGTGCACTTATTCTAAAATTGACCACATAATTGGAAGTAAAACACTCCTCAGCAAATGCAAAAGAACGGAAATCATGACAAAAAATCTCTCAGACCACAGTGCAATCAAAGTAGAACTGAGGATTCAGAAATTCACTCAGAACTACACAACTACATGGTAACTGAACAACCGGCTCTTGAGTGACTGCTGGGTAGACTATGAAATTAAGGCAGAAATAAATAAGTTCTTTGAAACCAATAAGAACAAAGACACAACATACCAGAATTTCTGGCATACAGCTAAAGCAGTGTGTAGAGGGAAATTTATAGCACTAAATGCCCACAGGAGAAAGTGGGAAAGATCTAAAATCAACACCCTAACATCAAAATTAAAAGAACTAGAGAAGCAAGAGCAAACAAATTCAAAAGCTAGCAGAAGACAAGAAATAACTAAGATCAGAGCAGAATTGAAGGAGATAGAGACACGAAAAACCTTTCAAAAAATCAGTGAATCAAGGAGCTGGTTTTTGAGAAGATTAACAAAATAGACCACTAGCCAGGCTAATAAAGAAGAAAAGAGAGAAGAATCAAATAGACACAATAAAGAATGATAAAGGGGATATCACCACTGATCCCACAGAAACACAAACTACCATCAGAGAATACTGTAAACACCTCTACACAAATAAACTAGAAAACCTAGAAGAAATGAATAAATTCCTGGACATATACACCCTCCCAAGACTAAACCAGGAAGAAGTTGAATCCCTGAATAGACCAATAAAAAGTTCTGAAATTGAGGTAGTAATTAATTGCCGACCAACCAAAAAAAGCCCCGGACCAGATGTATTCTAGCCGAATTCTACCAGAGGTACAAAGAGGAGCTGGTACCATTCCTTCTGAAACTATTCCAAACAATAAAAAAAGAAGGACTCCTCCCCAACTTATTTAATTAGGCCATAATCATCCTGATACCAAAACCTGGCAGAGACACAACAAAAAAAGAAAATTTCAGGCCAATATCCCTGATGAACATCGATGCAAAAATCCTTAATAATTACCAGCAAACAGAATCCAGCAGCACATCAAAAAGCTTATTCACCATGATGAAGTCAGCTTCATCCCTGGGATGAAAGGTTAGTTCAACATGTGCAAATCAATAAACGTAATCCATCACATAAACAGAACCAGTGGCAAAAACCACATGATTATCTCAATAGATGTAGAAAAGACCTTCAATAAAATTTGACACCCCTTCATGCTGAAAACTCTCAATAAATTAGGTATGGATGGAAAGTATCTCAAAATAATAAGAACTATTTATGACAAATCCACAGCCAATATCACACTGAATGGGCAAAAGCTGGAAGCATTCTCTTTGAAAAACAGCACAAGACAAAGATGCTCGCTCTCACCACTCCTATTCAAGATAGTGTTGGAAGTTCTGGCTAGGCCAATGAGGCAAGAGAAAGAAATAAAGAGTATTCAGATAGGAAGGGAGGAAGCCAAATTGTCTCTGATTACAGATGACATGATTGTATATTTAGAAAACCCCACTGTTTGCACATGACATAATTGTACATTTAGAAAACCCCATCGTCTTAGCCCAAAATCTGCTTAAGCTGATAAGCAACTTCAGCAAAGTCTCAGGATACAAAATCGATGTGCAAAAATCACAAGCATTCCTATATGCCAATAATAGATGGAGAGCCAAATCATGAGTGAACTCTCATTCACATTTGCTACAAAAAGAATACAACACCTAGGATTACAACTTACAAGGGATGTGAAGGACCTCTTCAAGGCAAACTACAAACCACTGCTCAAGGAAATAAGAGAGGACACAAACAAATGGAAGAACATTCCATGCTCATGGATAGGAAGGATCAATATCGTGAAAATGGCCACACTACCCAAAGTAATTTATAGATTCAATGCTATCCCCATCAAGCTACCATTGACTTTCTTCACAGAATTAGAAAAAAACTACTTTAAATTTCGTATGGAACAACAACAACAACAAAAAAACCAGCCTGTATAGTGAAGATAATCCTAAGCAAAAATAACAAAGCTGGAGGCATCACACCACCTGACTTCAAACTATACTACAAGGCTACAGTAACCAAAACAGCATGGTACTGGTACCAAAACAGATACATAGACCATGGAACAGAACAGAGCCCTCAGAAATAACACCACACACATACAAACATCTGATATTTGATAAACCTGACAACAACAAGCAATGGGGAATGGATTCCCTATTTAATAAATGGTGTTTATTTATTAAATAGGGAAAACTGGCTAACCATATGCAGAAAACTGAAACTGGACCACTTCCTTACATCTTATGCAAAAATTAACTCAATATGGATTAAAGACATAAACATAAGACCTAAAATCATAAAAACCCTAGAAGAAAACCTAGGCAATACCATTCAGGACATAGGCATGGGCAAAGACTTTATGACTAAAACACCAAAAGCAACGGCAACAAAAGCCAAAATTGACAAATGGGATCTAATTAAACTAAAGAGCTTCTGCACAGCAAAAGAAACTATCATCAGAGTGAACAGGAAACCTACAGAATGGGGGAAAATTTTGCAATCTATCCATCTGATAAAAGGCTAATACCAGAATCTACAAGGAACTTAAACAATTTACAAGAAAAACCCCCGTCAAAAAGTGGGTGAAAGATACATACAGACACTTCTCAGAAGAAGACATTTGTGTGGCCAACAAACAGGAAAAAAAGCTCATCATCACTGGTCATTAAAGAAATGCAAATCAAAACCACAGTGAGATACCATCTCATGCCAGTTAGAAAGGCACTCATTACAAAGTCAGGAAACCATAGATGCTGGAAAGGATTTGGAGAAATAGGAACACTTTTATACTGTTGGTGGGAGTGTTAATTAGTGTAACCATTGTGGAAGACAATGTGGTAATTCCTCAAGGATCTAGAACCAGAAATACCATTTGTCCCAGCAATCCCATTACTGGGTATATAGCCAAAGGACTAGAAATCATTCTACTATAAAGACACATGCACACGTATGTTTATTGCAGCACTGTTCACAATAGCAAAGACTTGGAAACAACACAAATGCCCATCAGTGGTACACTGAATAAAGAAAATGTGACATGTATACCATGGAATACTATGCAGCCATAAAAAAGGATGAGTTCATGTCCTTTGCAGGGACATGGATGAAGTTGGAAACCATCATTCTCAGCCAACTAACACAGGAACAGAAAACCAAACACCACATGTTCTCACTCATAAGTGGGAGTTGAACAATGAGAACACATGGACGCAGGGAGGGGAGCATCACACACCGGGGCCTGCCGGTGAGTGGGGGATCTAGGGGAGGGATAGCATTAGGAGAAATACCTAATGTAGATGATGGGTTGATGGGTGCAGCAAACCACCATGACAAGTGTATATCTATGTAACAAACCTACACGTTCTGCACATGTATCACAGAGCTTAATGGATGTATATATAAAAAAGAAATAGATATAGGTAACTTCAATAGCCCTATATCTATTAAAGCAATTACATTTTAATTAAAAACTCCTTCACAAAGAAAACTCCTGGCCCAGGTGACTTCATTAATGAATTCTTATGAGCATTTTAAAAATAAACGTTATCAATTCTACCCAAACTCTTCCAGAAAATTGAAGGTCAGGAAATATTAATAATAAAAAGGAAATGTTAGCTGTACCACATAGCTAAGCAAATTGTTATGTATTGGCCATTTGATATCAAATATTACTAATGTAATCAGGCAATTTACATGTGGAATCAATCTTACTTTCTAGTCATCAATAGAAAGAAGCAGCATTATTACATTTTTACCCTGATATTATTTCAAAATTTAAACAGATCTGTTACAAATAGTCACAGTGAAAAAGAGCAAAACCAAACCCAAGCCAAAAGCCCAACATCGTGTTTTTCCAGTTTCATTCTATCTTTATTCTCATATCCAAATGGGCAAGTGATATTGCAACCTTTTAGGTTAAGTTACCTTGAACTTTAACTAAATTTAAGCTGACAATCAGCAAAATACTTTAAAAAACAAAGAGTTTACATTGTTTAAGACTTCCCAGTAGATCTCCTCTGTTCCCATTCAGGGCCTATGTATAAAGACTTTTAATATTTAATTATATCCTGGCAGCTTTGCTGGCAATGTGAAAGCTATCATTTCCTTTTCTTTCTTTTCTTTCTTTCCTTTTCTTTCTTTCTTTCTTTCTTTCTTTCTTTCTTTCTTTCTTTCTTTCTTTCTTTCTNTTCCTTCCTTCCTTCCTTCCTTCCTTCCTTCCTTCCTTCCTTCCTTCTTTCTTTCTTTTTTCTTTCTTTCTTTCTTTCTCTTTCTTTCTTTCCCTTCTCTCTCTCTTTCTCTCTTCCTCTCTCTCTCTCCTTTTCTTTTCTTTTCTTCTTTTCTTTCTTTCGACAGGATCTCATTCTGTCCTCCAGACTAAAGTGCAGTGGTGCCATCAGGGCTCACTGCAGCCATGACTTCTTGTGGTCACGTGATCCTCCCACCTCAGCCTCCTGACTAGCTGGGACTACAGGCATACCACCATGCCTGGATAGTTTCTTTCCTCTTCCTCTATTGATTTCTTTCTTTCTTTTCTTTTCTTTTCCTTTCTTTCTTTTTTTTTCTTTTCTTTCTTTCTTTTTTTTTTTGGAGTTTTGCTCTCACTGCCCAGACTGGAGTACAATGGTGCAATCTTGGCTCACTGCAACCTCTGCCTCCCTGGTTCAGGCGATTCTCCTGTCGCAGCCTCCTAAGTAGCTGGGATTACAGGCATGTACCACCAAGCCTGGCTAATTTTTTTTTTTTTTTTTTTTTTTTTTAGTAGAGATGGAGTTTCACCATGTTGTTCAGGCTGTTCTCAAACTCCTGACCTCAGGTGGTCCACCTGCCCCGGCCTCCCAAAGTGCTGGGATTACCGGTGTGAGCCACCACTCCCAGCCCTCCTGGTGATATTTTTCATGGGAAAAATGATGTTGCTAAACAATTTGCTTATTCTGTATTTAGCCTACTTTTATGAAGAAAGAGGCTGACGTGAATCTACCTTTTTTTGCATTCCTATTAAAATAAACATTCGGCTAATATTATTGAGCTTCACTAAGTGGAAGGAAGTAGTTTGCTCAGGAGTGCCAAGAATATGGTGTTAAACAAAAGAGACAAAGTTTCTGCCCTTATGAAGATTACAGTTTCCTGAGATTTTAGCCAATATTCTTGTCATTTATTTGCTTCTCTCCTTTTTTCTTATTTTGTGAACATTGTTGAGATTTAGAAAGTAACAGGGCACATCAGTCTCACTTCATTTTTCTTCCTTATTCTTGGCAGACTGCTGCCTGCAAAAACCACATTTCACACAGTATGCTTAAGGGGCAGAGCTCTATGTGTGGAGTAATGAGGTTATCTAATGCTGTCTGTGGCAAGTGGCAAATCTGTCTCATTCTGGGTTTTAGTACTAGGAAGCCCATTTTTGCTACATGCATAAGCCAAGTTCTATGATCAAGACTTTACTAATGATGAAGTTAATATCTTGATCTTCCTTTATCTGTCCTTACACAATTTTTTGGCATTATTTTACAAATAATCTATAACTTGGGCAGGGAAAATGGATGCTATTTATTGTCCCCCCCCCAAAATATACACCAGCTTCTTGTGAATGCATCAGCAATATTGAGAGATAGCTCTAGGTGAGCAAAATGATTTTGACTAGCATATTTTTAGTTTGATGTTGCTTTTTCAAATTGGGTTTTGAACTTTGCCATGATTCATCTTGTTCCATGTGGCTGCATTTTACAGGTAGGTGTCCATTTTTAACTGTTATAACCCAGGCAGACAGCTTTACAATTAAGCACTAGTCATATTAGAGTTTTACACTGACAGTTTACTACAACTTAAGATTTTTTTCCCAAAGCAAGGAGCTCTTTTTACCTGGGAAAAAAGATGTTATAGAGATAGAGCAGTACTCGTGAGACTAAGCAAATGATGTATGAGTCTTACCCACTCTTATTGATAGTGTGGGACACAAAACACAAAATACTCTTAAGAAACTTGGGCAGGGAAAATGGATGCTATTTATTGTCCTCCCCAAAATATACACCAGATTCTTGTGAATGCATCAGCAATATTGAGAGATAGCTCTAGGTGTATTATATTTGAAATTGCCTATTTCATTAGAACTAAAGTGTGTTGATGCTAGTGTTTTCTTGATCTTTATAGAACTTGTCAGTGGAAGAATTTTAAAAAATTGTTTCATGAATGTTACATAGTTAACAGCAATTATAATAATGCCATTGATTACAAAATGTATTCCAAATTCAAAAAGGTAAAATAGGAAAAAGCAACATAAATCTTAGAATTGGTGAAATATATAAGTGATTTGAAGGTTATTAGAAGTGCTAAAATAATTAAGTTCTCAGTTGGGTCTCTAAGAAAATTTGTAGGACGATATAATGCTAGTCCACTGAGAATGCTTCTACCTCCAATATCACACTTAGAGTTATGTTAGAAGCAGGAAGCTATTGCCACCATTATACTTGCTTTTCATACCTAGAAAACTAGAAAATAAGCACTGAAACTCTGTTCAAGGAAGATGCACAGTTCCAAACTTTTTTTTGTCAAGAAACACCAGCTAACAGTCATAGAAGATGACCTCTGCTTTATGGTTTTTTTTTTTTTTTTCCCAATCTCACCAGAGTTCATATATTTGGTGGAACCTAATTTGCATCAAGAACCCTTGCTTCAAGGGAGTCTGGTAGATTGTGGTTGCAGCTTCTAACCTCTTTAATTAGAAGTATAGAATGGGGATTGAATGAGAGAATCCTCAGTATTTAGTACCTTAAGCAAAAGTGAAAGTCTCAGGAGGTGCTGAACAAGTGAGTCTTAGAGTGCAGGTTGTCACAAGTTGATCTTGAACTATCTAGGTGCATATATAGGGGCACCAAGAGTGCCTCAGTAGGTCCAGGTCAGGTACTCAGACTTAAGAAGTGGGTGCAGCAGGGGAGGGGGGTAGATTATAGAGAAAAGATTGCCTCATGGGTGGTGTTATCCATCTCAATAGTATGAAAACAGACACGATTTTGTGAGTAATACGTTCTTTTTGCAGATCAGTAAGTTACTGATATCAACTTCCTATGATAGTCACCTAAGTTTGTTCTTAAGATGTCCCATCTTAAGTTTAAGTGAATATCATAGGAAAATAAATCCCAACAGCTCACTGTTGAACTTAAAACTCAACAAGATGAAAATAAATAGTTTGAAACTTTTGCCCATTTTGTAATAGAATTGTTTATTTTTGTCTTGTTGAGTTTTAAGTTCACTGTTGAACGTATTTGATAAACTTACACTTGATTTCATTTTTTTGCCATTTGTAGTTGGTATTAAAAATTAGAATTTCAATTGCTCATTGCTGGTATGTATGAAAGGCAAGATTGACTTTTGTGTATTAACCTTGTATCCTGCAACCTTGCTATACTCCCTTATCAGCTCCAGGGGTTTTTTTTGTTGATTTTTTTTCAGATTTCCTACATAGACAATCATGTTATCTGAAAACAAAGACAGTTTTATTTCTTCCAATCTGATCTGTATACCTTCTATTTCTTTTTCTTATCATTTTGCTAGCTAGGCCTTCCAGTAATATGTTGAATAGAAATGTTGGGAGAAGACATCTTGTCTTGTTCCTGAACTTAGGGGAAAAACATTCAATTTCTTACCATTAAGTATGCTGCTATGGTAGGTTTTTACAGATATTCTTTATCAAGTTGAGGAAGTTCTCTAATATTCCTGGAAGTTTTTATTATGAACAGGCATTAGATTTTGTCAAATGCTTTTCTGCATCAATTGGTAAGATCATTGATTTTTATTCCTTAGCCTACTGATGTGGTGGTTTACATTGGTTGATGTTTAAATGTTGAATAAGTCTTGTTTACATAGAATAAATCTCACTTGTTTCTGGTGTACAGTTTTCTAAAAAATACATTGTTGGATTCAATTAACTAATATTTTGTTGAGGATTTTTAATCTATGTTCATGAGATCTATTGGTCTGTAGTTCTTCCTGTGATAGCTTTATCTTGTTATGATATTAAGGTAATGCTGACCTCATAGAATGAGTTAGAAAGTGTTCCCTCTGCTTCTCACTTCTAGAAGACAGTATGAAAAATTGTATCATTTCTTTCTTAACTGCTTAGTACAATTAACCAGTAAACTTATCTGGGCCAGACACTTTCTTTCTAGGGAAGGTTATTAATTATTAGTTTATTTAATAGATTTGGTGAATTTAGATTATTTATTCCTCTTAGTGTCGTGGTTTGTGTCTTTCAAAGAACTAGTACATTTCATCTAAATTATCGAATTTGTGGATATTCCTTTATGACCCTTCTTAATGTCCATGGACACAGTAGTGATGATCCTTCTTCAATTTTTGATATTTGCAATTTGTGTCTTCTGTCTTTTGTCTTGATTAGCCTAACAAGTGGTTTATTGATTTTATTGAAATTTGCAAAGAACTGGCTTTTTGATTTTTTAATTTTTTTATTGTTTTCTTTTCTTCAATTTTATTATTTATGTTTTAATTTTTAGTATTTCTTTTTTCTGTTTTAGGCTGAAATTGCTCTACCTTCTTTACTTTTGTAAAGTGAAAACTTAGATGATTGATTTTAGATTTTTCTTCTTTTTCTAATATATAAACTTAATGCATACATGTTTCACTACATTCCATAAATTTTGACAAATTTTATTTTCAATTTAATTTAGACAAAAAACTTTTTAATTTCTCTTGAGTCTTATTTTTTGACTCATTATTATTTAGATGTGTCTTGCTTAATCTCCAACTATGTAGGGATTTCCCAACTATTTTGCTGTTCTTGATATTTAGTTTAATTCCACTGTGACCAAAGAACATACTTGTGTAGAATTTATTTCTTAAAAACATTTTAAGATGTGCTTTATGGCCAAGAATGTGGCCTATCTTGCTGAATTTTCCATGTGAAGTTGAAAAGAATGTGTATTCTGCTGTTGCTAGGTAGAATAGCCTATAAATGTCTGTTAGATTAAGTTGACTCATAGTACTCTCCAAGTCAACTATATTCATACTGATTTTCTGCCAGTTTGTTCTATCAATTACTGAAAGACAGCTGTTAAATTCTCTAAATATAACAGTGCACTTGTCTATTTCTCCTTTCAGTTCTATCAGTTTTTGCCTTACATATTTCAATGTTTCATTGTTAGGTACAAAATGTCTCACTATGTTGTCCAGGTTGGTGTTGAACTCCTGGCCTCAAGTGATCCTTCTGCCTTGGCCTTACGAAATGCTGGGATTACAGGTGTGAGCCACTATGGCTGGCCTCCAGCTTTCTTTTTAATAGTCTCAGTATATATGTCTTTCTCTATCCCTCTACTTTTAGCCTATCTGAGTATTTATATTTAAGGTGGGTTCCTTATAGACAACAGTTATTTGGGTCTTATTAAAAAAGTCATTTTGACAATCTCCTTTAATTGGTATATTAGATTAGTTCCATTAAAAGTAACTTTGACATAGTTGGACTAATACCCACCTTGTTTGTAACATTTTTGTTCATGGCATTTATTATTTGTTTCTTCCCTTTTCCACCTTGTCTGCCTTATTTGGTTTTAATTAATTTCCTTCCTTCCTTCCTTCCTTTCTTTCTTTCTTTCTTTCTTTCTTTCTTTCTTTCTTTCTTTCTTTCTTTCTTTCTTTCTTTCTTTCTTTCTTTCTTTCTTTCTTTCTTTCTTTCTTTCTTTCCTTCCTTCCTTCCTTCCTTCCTTTTTCTTTCCTTCCTTCCTTCCTTCCTTTTTCTTTCTTTCTTTCCTTCCTTCCTTCCTTCCCTTTCTTTCTTTCCTTCCTTCCTTCCTTCCTTCCTTCCTTCCTTCCTTCCTTCCTTCCTTCCTTCCTTCCTTCCTTCCTTCCTTCTTTCCTTCCTTCCTCCCTCCCTCGCTCCCTCCCTTCCTTCGATTTTCTTTCTTTTCTTTTTTTTGTTTTGTTTTGTTTTGAGACAGAGTTTCGCACTTGTTGCCCCAGTTGGAGTGCAATGGAATGATCTCGGCTCACTGCAACCTCTGACTCTTGGGTTCAAGTGATTCTCCTGCCTCAGCCTCCTGAGTAGCTGGGACTACAGGCACGCACCACCACACCCAGCTAATTTTTGTATTTTTAGTAGAGATGTGGTTTCACCATGTTGGCCAGGGTGGTCTCCATCTCTTGACCCCATGATCTGCCCACCTCGGCCTCTCAAAGTGCTGGGATCACAGGCATGAGCCACCGCACCCAGCCAATATGCTTTCTCTTTATCTCTTCTCTTAACATGTCAATTATATTACTTTAAAAAATGCTTTTAGTGGTAGCACTAGAGTTTCCAATATACATTTTTAACTAATTTAACTCTACCTTCAAATAAGATTATTCTACATCACATGTACCACAAGTATCTTAGAATATTCCCAATTTCTGCTTCCTATCTCTTATGACAATGCTGTATTTCACTTCACTTACTCATATGCTGTACTCGCCCAATACACTGTCTGTCTTATCCATTAAGTAGTTACCTTTTAGATCAATTAAGAATAAAAAACTAAAAACTTTTATTTTACTTTCATTCATTCTTTCTCTAATGTTCTTGCTTTATGCAGACCCAAGTCTTTGATCCATATCATTTTTCACTTTCTTTTTCTATGACACACTTTTAAAATAAAACATTTATTGTCATTCAAATCTTCTGCTATTAGGGAGTTCCCTCAGTTTTTCCTTCTCTGTGAAAGTCTTTATTTCTCCCTTACTTTTGAAGGATAATTTGACTGGATATAGAATTCTAGATTATGTTCCCTTCAACACTTTGAGTATTACAATCTGCTCTCATCTTGCTTGTATGTTTTTTTCTGATGAGAAGTTTACTGTAATTCTTTTTTTTTTTTTTTTTTTTTTTGAGACGGAGTCTCGCTCTGCCGCCCAGGCTGGAGTGCAGTGGCCGGATCTCAGCTCACTGCAAGCTCCGCCTCCCAGGTTCACGCCATTCTCCGGCCTCAGCCTCCCGAGTAGCTGGGACTACAGGCGCCTGCCACCTCGCCCGGCTAGTTTTTTGTATTTTTTAGTAGAGACGGGGTTTCACCGTATTAGCCAGGATGGTCTCGATCTCCTGACCTTGTGATCCGCCCGTCTCGGCCTCCCAAAGTGCTGGGATTACAGGCTTGAGCCACCGCGCCCGGCCTACTGTAATTCTTATCTGTGTTCTTCTAAAGATAGGTAAGGTGATTTTTTTCTTCCGGTTTCTTTCAAGATTTTTCTTTGTCTTTGGTTTCCTGCAGTTTGAATATAAAATGTCTAGGTGTGGATTTTTTGATATTTATCTTTCTTGGTCTTCTCTAGGTTACCTGGATCTGTGGTATGTTGTCTGTGAATAATTTTGGAAAACTCTCAGCCATTATTACTTAAAATATTTTTTCCGCTCCATTCTGTCTTTCTTCTTCTGGTATTCTATTTACACCTATGTTACAACTTTTGAAATTCTCTCACAGTTCTTGGCTGCTTTGTTCTGGGTTTTAAATTTTTCATTCTTTTTTCTCTTTGTATTTCAGCTTGGGAAGTTTCAATTGATCTAGCTCTAAGCTCACTGATTATTTCCCTGGCCCTGTCTCATGTCCTGATGAACCCCTTAAAGATATTCTTCAGCGTTTCTGATTTCTAGTATTTCCTTTTGAATCTTTGTAGGGTGTCCATGTCTATGCTTATACTACTTATCTGTTCTTGTATGTAGTCTATTTTTGCCATCAGAACCCTTCACATATTATCGTAGTTATTTTAAATTCCCTGACTGATTATTAGAACATCTGTGTTATATCTGAATCTGGTGCTGCTGGTTGCTTTCTCTTTAGACTGTGTTTTTCTTGCCTCTTAGCATGACTTGGAATTTTTTTGTTGAAAGCCACATGTGATATGTTGAATAATACAAACAGGTTAAGTAGGCTGTTGGTGTGAGGTTTTATGTTAATCTGACTAAAATTGGCAGTGTGTTTATTTTTTGCTGTAGTTATAGGTATTAAAGGCTTCAGAGTCCTCTAATGTCCTTGTATTTGTCTTCCCTGTTGATATTGGGCTTCTGTAAGAACTCCTTGAAGAGAGAGAGTCTGGGTCTTGCAGCTTTTCACCTGTGATTCACTGTGATTATATTATAGCCTTTCAGGTGTGATGAAAGGGCATGGAGGACGTGAAGCATTTTATAATATTTTGATTAAATATTAATAATGCATCTCATCTGTGAATCTCTGGATTCACCTGTCTTTCCAGATTTGAGGGTGATTTTCCCTGTGACCTCAGTTCTCTTATTGATCGAAAAAAAGTCATTGTTTAGCTTTTTCTTGTTGTAAGGACAGGTGTGATGACTTCCACACTCCTTACCTGTTGGAGGTAAAACTGGAAGTCCTTCTGGTAGGCTTTTGTGGGAAATGTGACTGGACATAATATGGATGAGTAATAGAATAAGGAGAAAATTTTCAGTCTTGGAGTGAGTGATCTCAGAGTTATGTTAATTGAGGAGTTACTCAGGAGCATTTGAGTGCATTTTCAGGGCAAAATTAACACTGCCTATCAAGGGGCTCAGGCGGATTCCCACAAAAGAAGAAGTTTATATGGTGCAGTAGCCTCATGAAAGTGGGAGGAGGACTGTTGGTAGAAACCGCTTATCTCTTCCTCTAAAGGAAATAACCACACCTTACATTGACTCTCGTCTGAATCATTAAGCTCAAATTGCTAAGAGATAAAAAACTGGGGAAATGTCAGGAGAGAACACTCCTTCCCCATGGCTGCTTCATTCCAGGCAACTCAATTAGCTTTAAACTCTGGGTTTATCTCTGTCCTCTCACTCTTCTCCAGGAACCAAAGAGTGGCTTACCCTTGATGAGTTTGGAAGAGAAACCAGGAGTGTATAGTTCAGCCCCTTCACTTCTCTTTGGAGCTGGTTACCTGTAGAAAGCACTCATTCTGATCTGCCCCTCCAAGTTGTTTAAAGAGTCAGGCCCCATCTGGGGCAAGACTGCAGTGTTCCATGTTGCCTGTACTCAGGTGAGCCTGCCTATTTCTCGTTTTGTAATTCAAAATTCTATTGGTACCCTGTACCTAAGCCATGTCATGCAAACTATGCTTTATGAGCAATAAAAGGAATATTATTATTTTTATCTGTTTGACTATTTTTAACGGAGTTTTAAAATTTCTGAATGCTTTTGTTGCAGTCTCACCAATGCACCACAATGTAGTAGTCTCTCATGAAGTATTACCCAGAGTTCTTTGTCTCATGACCAAGAAAATTAAGGGGCATAGACAGAAAGGATGAGGTTGGAGTAAAAGTCGAATAAGCGAAAGAAGAAAGTTCTCCACCATGGAGAGGTGACCCAAAAGAGGGTTGTCATTTTACAGCCAAATACTAAGTCTCTTATAAACAGGCTAGTAGGGCAAGATATTTCATTTACATAAGACTCTGAAAACTGGTTGGGAGTAGGTGTTTCATTTGCATGAAGTGTGAATTCTTGACAGCTCCTCCCTGTCCCTGAACTCTTAGCTTAAGTTACCCCATGTTGTTTAATTTCCCTTACTGAATGTGTGTAAGGGGGCAGAATTCCCCATTGCTGGGTTCTGTGTTACTCCTCTTAGACATGTTTCAAGCAACCTCCCCTCCCCCTTCCCCTGTGCAAACTCCCTTATCTGAGTATGTCCAAAAAGGAAACAAATGTACTCACTGAAGCCCACTGTGTATATGTAACCCTTGCTAGTTACACAGAAGACATCTTTATGGTGGACCTTGCCTCCTTATCTATGCTTGAAGTCTGATGTTTTAGGCTGTTCTTTTGTTGATAAAAAAAGAATTCTATGGAGGACTTGTCCTAGTTATCTGCCTAATTGGTTCCTTTTTTTCCCCCCTCACTTTTAGATTGAACAGAAGAGATGAAAAGGTAGTATACAGTATTCTGGAATACTGCTGACACAGATTCCCCTGTTCTTAATATATTACATTACCATGGTAATTTTGTCACAACTAAGAAACCAACGTTGGTACAAAATTATTAACTAAATTCCAGGCTTTATTAGATTTCACCATTATTTCCACTAACGCTTGTTTTCTGTTCCAGGATCAATTTTGTTTCTTGTTCTTTATTATTTACTGTTTTTTTTTTTTTTTTTTGAGATGGAGTCCCACTCTGTCACCCAGGCTGGAGTGCAGTAGCATGATCTTGGCTCACTGCAACCTCTGCCTCTGGGGATCAAGTGATTCTGCTGCCTCAGCCTCCTGGGTAGCTGGGATTACAGGCATACACCACCATACCCAGCTTATTTTTGTATTTTTAGTAGAGACAGCATTTCACCATGTTGGCCAGGCTGGTCTTGAGCTCCTGACTTCAGGTGATCTGCCCACCTTGGCCTCCCAAAGTGCTAGGATTACAGGTGTGAGCCACCATGCCTGGTCTATTTATAGTTTTGAGATGGCCAGGTATTTTGTAAAATGTTCAGTCTGATTTTGTTTAATGTTTTTCTCACAGTTAGACAGACTCTGAATTTTGGGGAAGAATACCACAGAAGTGATGTGCCGTTCTCATCACATCATTTCATGGTACATGCTATCTACAGGAGTAATGACTGATGATATAAATCTTGAACCCCTGGCCAAGACAGTGTTTTCTAGATTTAGCCATTGTAAAGTTACTCTCTTTACCCCTCTTTTCTATACTCTCAGTCACTGATTACAGCTCACACTCAAAAGAGGATAATGCTTAAATATTTTTGGTCTTATTTTGCAGTTAGTTTATGAATCAAGCAAAGCAGAGAGTTAATATTTATCAAACCACAGGAAAGAAATTCCAACATGAGCAAATATACACATACTAGTTACCAGCAGGATGAGTCAGGACAGCAGATCCGTTAAAAGGACAGAAGTGACATTTGTGGTCAGATGAAGGTCAGTGAACTTCAGGGACAGGGGCTTCTCTGAGAGGAGGAACTGGCAATGCATGGCAAGTTGTACATCATATAGTGTAGAGGCTAGAACGAAGAGCAGAGGCAGTATGTTCCCACTGGAGGATTTTAGTACATTGATCATCAGTTAAGGAATACATTTGCCCAAATTCACACCAGGTAATCGGTTCCTCAATAAGTTGCGCAATTGAAAAAAGAAAGTCAATTTTTCTGTTTTGCTTTATATGAAAACTCAATGTTCTTTTGCTTCTTTTTCCACATGCACATGTGACTGATGGCCAGGAAAAAACCAAATGAATTAAGTTTTAAGGACAACCTCAGCCCCTGGGTCATCTTTGCTAAAGAAAGACAAGTGGGTGGGTGAACAGACAAATTAAAAACCTTCTACTGTCAACAAAGTTATCTCACTTTAGATCAAATACCAAGGGAACCAATTTAATTTTCTGCTGTTTTCATTTGAAGCTCTCTTCCTTTGTTGGTTATTGCTACTATAAAATTGATGTTATTTGTAGCTTCTTAAATCCATAAAAATTATTGGAGGCTTAAAGGTGGGCCACTGGCTTGCTAGTTGTGTATTTCTTATCCTGTTCTATTTTTCCAAATAAAATAACAAATTTTTATACTTCCTTTCTAATATTTTTTGAAATTTATATTCATCAAAATGTATATCTGAGATGAAAGAGCTTCATAGACAAGAGGGAGAAATCACTAATATATTTCAAGTTAATAAGTGAATAATTAAGGTACTAAACCTGGACATATTAAAATTTTCTGGACCTGCAATATTTTCCCAGAATTTCCTATTGTATTTGTAATGTCTTTGGAGAAAGTTATATATAGCTATGTGTTGTGTATGACTTTCCTTATACTTATTTTAATAATTTTGATTATATAAGCAATACATGCCCAATGTGCAAAAATTTAAAAAACACAGAATAGTAAAATGAAGACTATCTTGAAACTATTTTTTCAACAAAAATTTATGAAACGTCTATTATGAGAACTGTTTTCAGCACTAGGGACATAGCAATACACAAAACAGAGAAAAATCCTTGCCCTCATTAAACTTTCATTCCAGTGAGAGGAGATAGACCAAAAGAAATGCATATTTTGCGAAAGAACAATAACAACAACAACAACAACAAAAACAGTTTCTCAGGACCATCAAACTTGTTATGCCAAAAGGAAAGTTAAGCCTGGAGAATGAGTCTTACAACACTGCCATTCTTTTCCCAAATGGACATCTGTTACTTCCTAACCTTATGTCAAAGCATTACACATTGGTCAGACCTCCACAGAAGGGTAGAAAGCCTCATACATCTCAGATGACTGCCTCATTAACTGTTCATAAGTAAATCCTTTTCTGGCCTCAGAACCTTTCAAAATATATATTCTCCCCTAAAACAAGGAAATGTCAATTTTAACTTTAGCTTTGCAGTTGAAGTCTAGCTCCTAAAACGAAAGTCTTTAAGATTTCACACTGATAATGTATATTACAAGCTTATCTTCCCAGGTGCAGAACAAAAACAAGATGATATAAATGGTTCCTTCATCTGCCTTGAGACATCTGCATAATTTATTCTTCTTTTACTCCCGTTTTCTTGGAATGTTTACCTTACTTTATGTAAAAGGCAGATTTACTGGGTACTAATTAAAGTCTCACAAAAATGTAGCCATTTTCCTCACTGCTTAACCCTCTCTTCCCACACGTCTTCTCCTCCTCAAAGAAATGTATGAATATGGAGCCTCCTGAAAACCTCTTCAGAGAGCACAGGTCACAGAAACTCTGGCTCAATAAACCTTGACTGATTCAGACCCTTGCCTTAGTCCTTCATTGTGGTTTAACATTTATAAAGGGTGTAATAAGTACTATGGAAAAAATAAAAACAGGAAGAAAGAACACGAGTATAAGTGGGAAATTTTAGCATTTTAAAATGGGGGTCAGGGGAAGCCTCTCTTAGAAACTGAGGAAAGACCTGAAGGAGTTGAGGGAGTGAGTCAAGGTTAAGCCTGGGGCAAAAATATTCTTTCCAGAGTAAATAGCAAGTACAGAGGCCCTGGGCTTTTATTTGAAGTGAGTTGGGAAGCACTAAAGGGCTTAAGCAGTGGAGAGATTTAGTGAGCTTAGTTTTTAAAACATCAATTTAGCTGCTCTGTGAGAACAGACTCAGCAGGACAAAGACGAAGGCAGGTAGACCAGTTACATAGCTGTTGACTAAGGTTGTAGCTTGGTGGTAAGTGCTTAGGTATCACATGTTTATTGATGATGGAGCTGACAAGGAATCCAGAGGATCCGATATGGAGTGTGAGGTTGAGTGAGAAGCGTTATGGCCACTATTTGAATTGGTTCATGTTAACCCTCCTCTGTCTCCACCTACCTATACACAGAAAACTTTCAAGTCCCTAAGGCAAGTGAAAATGGAAAAAACAGAAGAGTTATATGATCAGTCGTAGTGAAGGCTCATAATCACCAATGAGGTCTATTAATCTTGCTAAGATTTACACCTCCCACGGGCAGCAGCAGAGGAGCAAATGCAGACCTATGTGGAGAGGAGTGCAGTTGGAGAGCCTTTCCAAGCCCTGCTCATTGCCATTTCTCTAAGAGCAGTAGAGTGATTTTATACTGTTTTAAAATGGACAGGAGGAGGAGCTTGAAAAATATCTCATTCTCTCTGAATTTTCTCTATTCAGCATCTTTGTTTAAAGAGAAATATAGATAGGTATTTCACCAAACAACTGAGAAAGAAGAAAAGAAAGTTTGCACAGAAAACGTAGAGAAAAACCTCAGCTCTGACTCAACTCTTTGATGGGTTGATATCAGAAATAGTATTTTATTTATATTTCTTACATATTTTACACATATGGGAAACAAGATAATGAAGTAGCAATAAAATTTACTTAAGGAAAGAGTCCCATCTACTACTTTATAATCTTGCATCTCACTCTTGTCCTATGCTGCTTTATTTTCAGTTTCTTCTCTCTCTATGGGCTTTCTGGTCTTGTTTCAAGGATGCTATTAAGTTTGCCAAATAGTTTTCTAAAGTATTCAATGTACATTTCTTCTTTTGGGTCTCTTCCCCGTGTCTGATTCACTTGGTATGTTTTTGTTTTACTCATTCGCAAATGAAAACAAATCTATTGAGCCTGAGAATTAGCCAATGAAGAGTGTTTTTGGAAATGGAGTGCCAAGGATTTGCCTTGAGTCCCCTTCTGTTTACTTGGATGAATTAATTCACTTCTGATTCTACAGCCGGAAGGGAGCTAAATGGGCTATCTCCTAGTTCAGGATCCAATAGTGTTTCATTTGTTTTAGTTTTACTGGACAAAAATAAGATAATATTCTCCCTCTGCTATCTGGACAGATGGGATGCACAGAATGCCACAATTTCCAGTTTTCACTGCTACCAGATGGTCTTCATCTTTGCCTCCATATTTATTTGTGAGGACTACACATTCCAGTTTGTAATGTACCACATACTGTCATTTTTTTTTCCAGGTATTACCATCTCCCAATGCATGTGGAAAGGCATTACCATCTCCCAATGCAAGGTTCTGGACCTTGACTATCTTCAAATGAATCTCCATGAAATAAAGACACACATACTTTTCTTTTAGATGTTGGATGCTTTCCAAAGCTGTATGGCAGGTGTTGTTTTACTGCTGGTGCTGACACTACCACGAACTGGAGCACCTATTTTTGCACATGCTTTTGACATAGCTACCACTTAAAAACTGAGCAAAAATGCCCTTCTAAGTATGGGTAACTTTGATGATTGCATCAATAAAATGTTACAGGGGCCAACTTGGTGAGAAGCCTATGGTGGCCCATCTGGCTCTGTAGTTCTTGACATCACCCAGCTCCAAATCAGAGTCCCTTGTAATGTACGATCATTAGAAGTGTATGGTAGACTATATGTGCAATTCACCAATCTATTTTTCTTTTATATTTATTTATTTTTTATTATACTTTAAGTTCTGGGATACATGTGCAGAACATGCAGGTTTGTTACGTAGGTATACACGTGTCATGGTGGTTTGTTGCACCCATCAACCTGTCATCTACATTAGGTATTTCTCCTAATGCTATCCCTCCCCTAGCCCCCGACCCCCCAGCAAACCCCAGTGTGTGATATTCCCCTCCCTGTGTCCATGTGTTCTCATTGTTCAACTCCCGCTTATGAGTGAGAACGTGTGGTGTTTGGTTTCCTGTGCTATTTTGCTGAGAATGATGGTTTCCAGCTTCATCCATGTCCCTGCAAAGGGCATGAACTCATCCTTTTTTATGGTTGCATAGTATTCCATGGTATATGTGTGTCACATTTTCTTTATCCAGTCTGTCATTGATGGGCATTTGAGTTTGTTCCAAGTCTCTGCTATTGTGAACAGTGCTGCAATAAACATACGGGTGCATGTATCTTTATAGTAGAATGATTTATAATCCTTGGGTATATACTCAGTAATGGGATTGTTGGGTCAAATGGCATTTCTGGTTCTAGATCCTTGAGGAATCGCCACATTGTCTTCCACAACGGTTGAACTAATTTACACTCCCACCAACAGTGTAAAAGTGTTCCTATTTCTCCACATCCTTTCCAGCATCTGTTGTTTCTTGACTTTTTAATGATTCCCATTCTAACTGGTGTGAGATGGTATCTCATTGTGTTTTGATTTGCATTTCTCTAATGACCAGTGATGATGAGCTTTTTTTCATATGTTTGTTGGCCACATAAATGTCTTCTTTCGAGAAGTGTCTGTTCATATCCTCTGCCCACTTTTTGATGTGGTTGTTTGTTTTTTTCTTATAAATTTGTTTAAGTTCTTTGTAGATTCTCAATATTAATCCTTTCTATTTTTGTAACTAGTGACAGATTGGGCAGGGGCTGAGTCAGGACTTCAGATGTTTTTCATCCTTCATTGTCGTTTTCCCTAACATGTATCAATGCAGGAATGCTGAAATTTGAACAGTGGAAGCTCATGGTCCTGAGACTCATACTCTAAATGTCAGTGAAAGACAGGAAGTCTACTTTGTCTAACCTAGCCCCTGTTTGGCAGCAACCTCATTATAACTTCTTTCTTTCTAGTAGCTTTTTTCCTTCTTTTTCCTTCTCTCTTTTTTTTTTTTTTTCCTGCCAACTTTGCAATCACTGAATCCTAATCTGTTACCTGGTTAGGGTGTTGCTATGAGTCTTCATCTTTTCTGGTGTTTTCCTAGTCATCCAAAGCAAAAGACTACCCCATGGTGACTTTCATTGTTCCATAAGGGAATTAAGGCATATAATGATCATATATGATGATTATACAATGATCAGATTTTTACTGTACCCTGTCAGATTTACTGTACCCTGGTTATGTTGGCGAACTTTCACTTCTGCCCAAGGGAATACTCTCTATATCTAGCTGTCTTATTCAGATTAGAACTATTCTGCCTATAGACAGCTGAATCTGATACTGTGATTTCATTTGCCTCTGGCAGAAATCAAGTACCTTTTTACTAAGTTGTCCTTTCCAGAACACTTCTCTTTTGTATGAAAATATCTCCCACCGTGACTCTTTTCTGTTCCCAGATTTTTCTGCTACATTGATCTCACATCAGTTAGTATACTCTTTTCTGCCATATGTTGAGACTCTCTAAGTTGGTTGAAATCACTACTCTTTTGTATCCCTAGTATTTTAAAGTTAATGATTCTCAAAGTGTGGTCCTTGGACCAGCAGAATCAGTATCACCTGTCACTCTGTAAGACCTGCAAATTCTTAGGCCCCACCCCAAGCCTACTGAATAAGAAACTTTGAAGGTGGGGTCAGGCAATCTGTTTTTATAAGTCTTTCAGGTGATTCTGATGTATGCTTTAAAAAACTTTGTAAATACTCATTCTCCCAGGAATGTTAGCTCTGTTGGAGCTATTAATAGAAAAAGGAAGAAGGCTAGTGGAAAGAATAAACATAAAACAAATATGGTCTCAGGTTGACTGGGGGCTGGGCACAGCATCTTAGGCCTATAATCCTGCACTCTAGGAGGATTTCTTGAAACCAGATGTTGAAGACTATCCTGGGTAACATAGTGAGATTCTGTTTCTAATAAAAAAACCTTAGAGTTTTTGATATGCTAGTCTTCTTTAAGAACTACTACTCTGTTATACACCATGGAATACTAAATGCAGCCATAAAAAAGAACAAAATCATGTCCTTTGTAGCAACATGAATGCAACTGGAGGCCATTAACCTAAGCAAACTAATGCAGAAACAGAAAACCAAGCATTGCATGTTTTCACTTACAAGTGGGAGCTAAACATTGGGTATACATGGACATAAAGATGAGAACAATAGACACTGGGGACTCCTAGAGGGGGAAGGGAGGGTGGGGTGCAAGGGCTGAAAAACTACCTGTTGGGTACCATGCTCACTTTCTGGGTGATGAGTTAAATCATACTCCAAACCTCAGCATCACACAATACACTTTTATAAGAAACCTGCAACATACCCTGGAATCTAAAATAAAAGTTGAAAAAAAAAAAGTACTACTACTCCAAACTGCTTCCCTTTTATCAGCTTTAAAACTAGCCCATATCACCAACTGTCCTTGTTCTTAGTAACCATCTGTCAAATTGTTGTGTCATTTCCAAAAGGTATTTTATACTCGATAGGTTTTCATCTACCAGGGAAATAGCAATTATGATATACCTTACCATGAAATTTGGTGAGAAAAAATATTTTTGCACATAGTTTTCACTCCTCTATAAAATGTGGGGACATAGGACATTAGAGGCAACTCAAAGCAAATTATATCTGGTTAACATCTGCTTTTGATCATTACATAGCCTAAAGATGCAGAATTAGGGAGAATTAACTTTACCTGCTGGTGTTTAGCTATTCTTTGATACTTACAGTATTTATGCCTGCTTTGCAATGAAGACAAGTTAAATTGTCTTAGACCTCTTAATCTTCATAAAGACCTTTAGTGAATAAGATAAGCCTTTCAAATAAGAAGTCTAAAAAGCATTCGTAATTAGAAATTTTAATTCTAATCACATGAAGCTTTTTTTCTTTGGCTGGTGAAAAACAACCTGTTCAGCCAGTTGGTTTTATGTTGATTACACAAAGTATGCAATTGTAACCCAGCAACACACACACAAAAGCCAGAAAAATTGGACCAATGGATAAAAAAGGACAGCCATCAGCCCAAGCTGAGTGCTCTGCATGCATGCCTTATATCTCTTTTCCACTTTCCCTGTTTTCTTTTTCTTACTGGTTTTCTACCACCTGCAACATAGTATCTTAAAACAGGAAAATAAAATGCTTGCTCCCAAATATACTGCTTTTTATGTAATAGTAAAAAATACATAAAAAATGTTAAGTTGACAGTGCTTTAACAAAATGTTCTGCAAAAGGATAGAAAGGCTTATAGGAATTTTCTAAGTGACCTATATCTAGAACTACCGGGGTGATTGTTGGATAACCTATGGCCTATCTCATAAAAAAGATTGATTCTATGAGGGTTATATTTCATCTATTAAATTATTTGTCTATTGAAAAAAGTTTTATTTGCTAAAGGATGTACTGGAAGCTAAAGGGGAATAATAATGGCTTGAAATTCAGATCTAAATGAAAGAATAAAGAACTAGAAATGTTAAGTAGGTGGATAAATATAAAAGAATCTGTGTTCTAATAATTTACTTGAAAAACAATTGTCCATTTAAACAAAAATAATACAATAAAATAATGTTTGTAATACATATAGAAGTAAAGGTTATAACAATAATTACACAAAAATTGAGTATATGGGTAAATGAAAGAATACTCTTGTAATATGTAACATTATTAAATTGGTGAAGTGAGGGGTGTAAACTGTTATGGTAGGCCGATTAATGGTCTCCTAATGTTGCTTACATCCTAATCTATGAACCCCATGAATATGTTATCCTACAAGGGACTCTGAAGCTGTGATTAAGAATTTTGAGATAGGGAAATTATTTTAGATTTTTTGGGTAGACCCAATGAAATCTCAAGGGTTCTTAGATGGGAAGAAAGAGGATTAGTAGCAGAGAGAGAAGATGTACAGATGAAAGCAGAAATCAGAGAGAAGAGAAGATACTATATTGCTGGATTTTAAGATGGAGGAGAGGGATACAAGACTAAAAACTGTAGTTGACCTCTAAAAGTTGGAAAACACAAAAAAATGCATTCTTTTCTGAACTTCTAAATGGAATGCAGGCCTGTTAACACTTTGATTTTAGCTCATAACTCATTTTATGCTTCCAGAAGTATAAGATGCTAAATTTGTGTGGCTTTAGGCCTCAAAGTTTGTGGCTTTTTAAATTTAATTTTTCAAAGGTTTAAATTTTTAATTTTTTTTTTGTGGTAATTTGTTATAGCAGCAATAGGAAACTAATTCAAGTTTGAATTCAGAAGCATCAATATTTCCAAGCCTCTCTAACTTTGTGAAACTCAAACTTTAAACCCTGTTCCTTGGACAGGTACAGTGAGAGAAAGGGGAAAGGTGAATTAGGAAATGTGAAATATCAGATGCAAAGTGTGATGTATGAAGAGAAAATACTGATTCTAGCCTCTGACAAAATAAGAATGCAAAATGTTAGCTCTAAAATAAATAGATAATGATAGATAACTAAGAATTAAATAGAAGAAATAAAATGTGGCACTAAAATATATTTAGTTAATCAAAAATAAAGTGAGAAAGAGCAAAAGAGAAATAATACCAGCAAAAAAATCAAGAGGAAGTAATGAGGTTGTAGACCTAAACTTAGCCATATTAATAATTACACTAAATGTAAATGGACCAAATAACAGAGCACAAAAATTCATAAAGGAAAAACTAAATTAATTAAATTTAGAATTACAACAAGATCTTTTAATAATCCTTTGGTTGTAATTGGTAGATGATATAGACAAAAATTTAGTGAGTATATTCATAAAGCACCTTGATTTAATTGATATTTATAGAGCATTACATGTGATTTAAAAGTATATATTATTTTAAAGTACATGTGTAGCATATAAACTAAAAAACTGTACAAAAATTCTTAATAAAAAGTCTTTATGGCAGAATATTGAAATCAAACAGTACATATTCACTGATGATAAGAGAACTAAATTAGAAATCAACAAAACAGGATATCTGGATAATTCTACAACACATGGTATTTAGGTCTCATATCTCTAAATAAGCTGCAGGGTAAAATATAAACATGAAGAAAATGAAAGTATTTTAAACTAAATTAAGATAGAGCATATCTAATTTGTAGGATGTGGCTATAGCAGTATTTACAGGAAAATATACAGTTTGAAGTTTATATAAGAAAAAAAGGTCAAAAACATTATAGAATAAGACAAGAAAAATTAAAACAGTAGAAAATAATGAAATAGAAGATAGATAATTGAGAATATATATTTAAAAAAACAAAATTTGTTCTTTGAAAAGATAAAATTGCTAAACCTACAGTTAATCAAGAAGAATAGAGTGAAAAAATAGATTACAATATTAGGAATGACAGTGGACTTACTACCTCAGATCCTACAGATGTTAAAAAGATAACAAGGGTACATTATGAAAAGCTGCATGCCAATAAATTTGACATCTTTGATAAAATGGAGAAGTTTTTTGAAAGACATATATTACCAGAACTGACACACAAGCAAACAGAGAATCTGAATATCTTTACATGTTAAATAAATTAAATTTGTAATTACAACATTTCCATGAAGAAAACCAATTCCAGGTTCAGATAGTTATCCTATGAATCATTTAAAAAGAAAAAAAAATGTACTCAAAAACTCAGGAAATAGAGGAAGAAGGAACATTTTCCCACTAATTTTTTAAAAGTCCAGCATATCCCTAATATGAATGTCTTATGAAGAAGTCACAAGAAAACATAACTACATACTCATATTCATTATCAATATACACACAAGTATCCTTGTGTGTATATTTTTATTTTTGTTATTTTCCTTTTTATTTGTATAAAATTATAAGGTACATGTGCAATTTTGTTATGTACATAGATTGCACAGTGGTCAGGTCAGGGCTTTTAGAATACTTATCCCCTAAATAACACACATTGTACCCATTAACTAATTTCTCAACCTCCTCTTCCCCTCCCACCCACTGACTCTTTCATGTTTCTCTTGTCTATTACTCCACTCTCTACATTCATAGGAACACATTTTGTAGCACCCACTTATGAGTGGGACCATGTGATATTTCTCCTTACGCCTGGCTTGTTTCACTGAAGATAATGTTCCATTGCTGCAAACTGTATGATTTTTTTTTATGGCTAAATAGTATTCCATTATTTATAAATAGATCACATTTTCTTTATCCAGTCCTCCATTGATGGACACTTAGGTTGATTCTATATTTTGACATTGTGAGTAGTACTATGATAAACATACAAGTGCAGGTATCTTTTTTTTTTTTTTTTTTTTTTGAGACAGAGTCTCACTCTGTCGCTCTGGCTGGAGAGCAGTGGCCCAATCTTGGCTCACTGCAAGCTCCACCTCCCGGGTTCACGCCATTCTCCTGCCTCAGCCTCCTGACTAGCGAGGACTACAGGCGCCCACCACCATGCCTGGCTAATTTTTTGTATTTTTAGTAGAGACGGGGTTTCACCGTGTTAGCCAGGATGGTCTCGATCTCCTGGCCTCGTGATCCACCTGCCTCAGCCTCCCAAAGTTCTGGGATTACAGGTGTGAGCCACCGCGCCAAGCCTATCTTTTTGATATATTGATTTCTCTTCCTTTGGCTATATACCCAGTAGTGGGATTGCTCAATTGAATTGTATTTTTAGCTATTTGTGAAATCTCCATACTGTTTTTTAGAGATTCTGTAATAATTTACATTCCCACCAACAGTGTATAAAGCATTCTCTTATCTCCACATCCTCACCAATATCTGTTATTTTTTCTTTTTTTAATAATAGCCATTCCAACCGGGGCAAAATAATATCTTATTGTAGTTTTTATTTGCATTTCTCTGATGATTAGCGTTTCTTCCATATATCTTTTGGCTATTTGTATGTTTTCTTCTGAAAAAAAATGTTTATTTGTGTCCATTGCCCACTTTTTAATGGAATTATTTGTTATTTTTGTTGTTGTTGAGGAATTTGAACTTCTTATATATTCTGAGTATTAGTCCCCTATTGGATGAATAGTTTGCAAATATTTTCTCACTTATTATGTTGTCTCTTCACTCTGATGACTATTTCTTTTGATGCACAAAGGTTTTTGGTTTCATTAAGTCCCTGAATATGGCTTGGATGTGTGGCCCTTTATAATTTCATGTTGAAATGTGATCCTTGGTGTTAGAGCTGGGGCTTGGTTGGAGGTGTTTGGGTCATGGGGGTGGTTCCCTCATAAATGGCTTGGTGCTGTCCTCGTGATAATGAATGAGTTCTTACTCTGAGTTCACATGAGACTTAGTTTCTTTTTTTTTAACATTAAATTTTTTTTTAAATTTTCTTTATTATACTTTAAGTTCTAGGGTACATGTGCACAACGTGCAGGTTTGTTTCATATGCATACAAGTGCCATGTTGGTGTGCTGCACCCATTAACTCGTCATTACATTAGGTATATCTCCTAATGCTATCCCTGTCCCCTCTACCCACCCCATGACAGGCCCTGGTGTGTGATGTTCCCCTTCCTGTGTCCAAGTGTTCTCATTGTTTGATTCCCACCTATGAGTGAGACATGCAGTGTTTGGTTTTTTGTCCTTGCAATAGTTTGCTGAGAATGATGGTTTCCAGCTTCATCCATGTCCCTACAAAGGACACGAGCTAATCCTTTTTTATGGCTGCATAGTATTCCATGGTGTATATGTGCCACATTTTCTTAATCCAATCTGTCATGGATGGACATTTGGGTTGGTTCCAAGTCTTTGCTATTGTGAATATTGCCACAATAAACATATGTATGCTTGTGTCTTTATAGCAGCATGATTTATAATCCTTTGGGTATATCCCAGTAATGGGATGGCTGGGTCAAATGGTATTTCTAGTTCTAGATCCTTGAGGAATCGCCACACTGTCTTCCACAATGGTTGAACTAGTTTACAGTCCCACCAACAGTGTAAAAGTGTTCCTACTTCTCCACATTCTCCAGCACCTGTTGTTTCCTGACTTTTTAATGATCACCATTCTAACTGGTGTGAGAGGTATCTCATCGTGGATTTGATTTGCATTTCTCTAATGGCCAGTGATGATGAGCATTTTTTCATGTGCCTGTTGGCTGCATAAATGTCTTCTTTTGAGAAGTGTCTGTTCATATCCTTTACCCACTTTTTGATGGGGTTGTTTGTTTTTTTCTTGTAAGTTTGTTTGAGGTCTTTGTAGATTCTGGATATTAGCCCTTTGTCAGATGAGTAGATTGCAAAAGTTTTCTCCCATTCTGTGGGTTGCCTGTTCACTCTGATGGTAGTTTCTTTTGCTGTGCAGAAGCTCTTTAGTTTAATGAGATTCCATTTGTCAATTTTGGCTTTTGTTGCCATTGCTTTTGGTGTTTTAGACATGAAGTCCTTGCCCATGCCTATGTCCTGAATGGTATTACCTAGGTTTTCTTCTAGGGTTTTTATGGTTTTAGGTCTAACATTTAAGTCTTTAATCCATCTTGAATTAATTTTTGTATCAGTTGTGAGGAAGGGATCCAGTTTCAGCTTTCTACACATGGCTAGCCAGTTTTCCCAGCACCATTTATTAAATAGGGAATCCTTTCCCCATTTCTCCTTTTTGTCAGGTTTGTCAGAGATCAGATGGCTGTAGATGTGTGGTATTATTTCTGAGGGCTCTGTTCTATTCCATTGGTCTATATATCTGTTTTGGTACCAGTACCATGCTGTTTTGATTACTGTAGCCTTTTAATATAGTTTGAAGTCAGGTAACTTGATGCCTCCAGCTTTGTTCTTTTGACTTAGGATTGTCTTGGCAATGCAGGCCCTTTTTTGGTTCCATATGAAATTTAAAGTAGTTTTTTCCAATTCTGTGAAGAAAGTCATTGGTAGCTTGATGGGGATGGCATTGAATCTATAAATTACCTTGGGCAGTATGGCCATTTTTCATGATATTGAATCTTCCTATCCATGAGCATGTATGTTCTTCCATTTGTTTGTGTCCTCTTTTATTTCGTTGAGCAGTGGTTTGCAGTTCTCCTTGAAGAGGTCCTTCACATCTCTTGTAAGTTGGATTCCTAGGTATTTTATTCCCTTTGAAGCAACTGTGAACGGGAGTTCACTCATGATTTGGCTCTCTGTTTTCTGTTATCGGTGTATAAGAATGCTTTTGATTTTTGCACATCGATTTTGTATCCTGAGTGTTTGCTGAAGTTGCTTATCAGCTTATGGAGATTTGGGGCTGAGTTGATGGGTTTTCTAAATATACAATCATGTCATCTGCAAACAGGGACAATTTGACTTCCTCTTTTCCAAATTGAATACCCTTTATTTCTTACTTCTGCCTGATTTCCCTGAGCAGAACTTCGAACACTGTGTTGAATAGGAGTGGTGAGAGAGGGCATCCCTGTCTTGTGCCAGTTTTCAAAGGGAATGCTTCCAGTTTTTGCCCATTCAGTATGATATTGGCTGTGGGTTTGTCATAAATAGCTCTTATTATTTTGAGATATGTCCCATCTATATCTAATTTATTGAGAGTTTTTAGCATGAAATGCTGTTGAATTTTGTCAAAACCTTTTCAGAATCTATTGAGATAATCATGTGTTTTTTGTCTTTGGTTCTGTTTCTATGCTGGATTACATTTATTGATTTGCATATGTTGAACCAGCCTTGCATCCCAGGGATGAAGCTCACTTGATCATGCTGGATAAGCTTTTTGATGTGCTGCTGGATTTGGTTTGCCAGTATTATATTGAGGATTTTTGCATTGATGTTCATCAGGGATATTGGTCTAAAATTCTCTTTTTTTGTTGTATCTTTGCCATGCTTTGGTATCAGAATGATGCTGGCCTCATAAAATGAGTTATGGTTGATTGGAATAGTTTCAGAAGGAATGGTACCGGTCCTCCTTGTACCTCTGGTAGAATTCGGCTGTGAATCCGTCTGGTCCTGGACTTTTTTTGATTGGTAGGCTATTAATTATTGCCTCAATTTCAGAGCCTGTTATTGGTCTCTTGAGGGATTCAACTTCTTCCTGGTTTAGTCTTGGGAGGTTGTATGTGTCCAGGAATTTATCCATTTCTTCTAGATTTTCTAGTTTATTTGTGTAGAGGTAGTATTCTCTGACATTAGTTTGTATTTCTGTGGGGTCGGTGGTGATATCCCCTTTATCATTTTTTATTGCCTTTATTTGATTCTTCCCTCTTTTCTTCTTTATTAGTCTTGCTAGCAGTCTACCAATTTTGTTGATCTTTTCCAAAAACCAGCTCCTGGATTCATTGATTTTTTTAGGGTGTTTTTTTGTGTCTCTGTCTCCTTCAGTTCTGCTCTGATCTTAGTTATTTCTTGTGTTCTGCTAGCTTTTGTATGTTTTTGCTCTTGCTTCTCTAGTTCTTTTATTTGTGATGTTAGGGTGTCAATTTTAGATCTTTCCTGCTTTCTCTTGTGGGCATTTAGTGCTATAAATTTCCCTCTACATACTGCTTTAAATGTGTCGCAGAGATTCTGGTATGTTGTATCTTTGTTCTCATTGGTTTCAAAGAACATCTTTATTTCTGCTTTCATTTCGTTATATACCCAGTAGTCATTCAAGAGCAGTTTGTTCAGTTTCCATGTAGTTGAGTTGTTTTGAGTGAGTTTCTTAATCCTGAGTTCTAGTTTGATTGCACTGTGGTCTGAGAGACAGTTTGTTATAATTTCTTTTCTTTTACATTTGCTGAGGAGTGCTTTACTTCCAACTATGTGGTCAATTTTGGAATAAGTGTGATATGGTGCTGAGAAGAATGTATATTCTGTTGATTTGGGGTGGAGAGTTCTGTAGATGTCTATTAGATCCGCTGGGGCAGAGCTGAGTTCAATTCCTGGATATCCTTGTTAACTTTCTGTCTTGATTATCTGCCTAATGTTGACAGTGGGGTGTTAAAGTCTCCCATTATTATTTTGCGGGAGTCTACGTCTTTTTGTAGGTCTCTAAGGACTTGCTTTATGAATCTGGGTGCTCCTGT
Source organism: Theropithecus gelada (assembly GCF_003255815.1). Lineage (NCBI taxonomy): Eukaryota > Metazoa > Chordata > Mammalia > Primates > Cercopithecidae > Theropithecus > Theropithecus gelada. The sequence goes on from NC_037679.1 coordinate 127,114,054, forward strand.
ATTGGGTGCATATATATTTAGGATAGTAAATATCCTCTTGTTGAATTGATCCCTTTACCTTTATGTAATGGCCTTCTTTGTCTCTTTTGATCTTTGTTGGTTTAAAGTCTGTTTTATCAGAGACTAGGATTGCAACGCCTCCCTTTTTTTGTTTTCCATTTGCTTGGTAGATCTTCCTCCTTCCCTTTATTTTGAGCCTATGTGTGTCTCTGCAAGTGAGATTGGTCTCCTGAATACAGCACACTGATGAGTCTTGACTCTGTCCAATTTGCTAGTCTGTGTCTTTTAATTGGAGCATTTAGCCCTTTTCCATTTAAAGTTAATAGTTTTATGTGTGAATTTGATCCTGTCATTATGATGGTTAGCTGGTTATTTTGCTCGTTAGTTGATACAGTGTCTTCCTAACATCTATGGTCTTTACAATTTGGCATGTTTTTGCAGTGGCTGGTACCAGTTTTTCCTTTCCATGTTTACTGCTTCCTTCAGGAGCTCTTTTAGGGCAGGCCTGGTGGTGACAAAATCTCTCAGCATTTGCTTGTCTGTAAAGGATTTTATTTCTCCTTCATTTATAAAGCTTAGTTTGGCTGGATATGAAATTCTGGGTTGAAAATTCTTTTCTTTAAGAATGTTGAATATTGGCCCCCACTCTCCTCTAGCTTGTAGAATTTCTTCTGAGAGATCCACTGTTAGTTTGATGGGCTTCCCTTTGTGGGTAACCCGACCTTTCTCTCTGGCTGCCCTTAACATTTTTTCCTTCAGTTCAACTTGGTGAATCTGATAATTATGTGTCTTGGAGTTGCTCTTCTCGAGGAGTATCTTTGTGGCATTGTCTGTACTTCCTGAATTTGAATGTTGGCCTGCCCTGCTAGGTTGGGGAAGTTCTCCTGGATAATATCCTGCAGAGTGTTTTCCAACTTGGTTCCATTCTCCCCATCACTTTCAGGTACACCAGTCAGACGTAGATTTGGTCTTTTCACATAGTCACATATTTCTTGGAGGCTTTGTTTGTTTCTTTTTACTCTTTTTTCTCTAATCTTCTCTTCTCACTTCATTTCATTCATTTGATCTTCAATCACTGATACCCTTCCTTCCAGTTGATTGTATCAGCCACTGGAGCTTGTGCATGCATCACGTAGTTCTTGTGCCATGGTTTTCAGCTCCATCAGGTCATTTAAGGACTTCTCTACCCTGATTATTCTAGTTAGCCATTCATCTAATCTTTTTTCAAGGTTTTAGCTTCTTTGCAATGGGTTCGAACTTCCTCCTTTAGCTTGGAGAAGTTTGATCGTCTGAAGCCTTCTTCTCTCAACTTGTCAAAGTCATTCTCTGTCCAGTTTTGTTCTGTTGCTGGCAATGAGTTGCCTTCCTTTGGAAGTGGAGAGGCACTCTGATTTTTGAATGTTCAGCTTTTCTGCTCTGTTTTTTCCCCCATCTTTGTGGTTTTATCTACCTTTGGTCTTTGATGATGGTGACATACAGTTGGGGTTTTGGTGTGGATGTTCTTTCTGTTTGTTAGTTTTCCTTCTAACAGTCAGGACCCTCAGCTACAGGTCTGTTGGAGTTTGCTGGAGGTCCACTCCAGACCCTGTTTATCTGGGTATCAGCAGCAGAGACTGCAGAACAGCGAATATTGCTGAACAGCCAATGTTGTTGACTGATCGTTCCTCTGGAAGCTTCATCTCAGAGGGGTACCAAGCCATGTGGGATGTCAGTCTGCCCCTAATGGGGACTGCCTCCCAGTTAGGGTACTTGGGGGTCAGGAACCCACTTGAGGAGGTGGTCTGTCCATTCTCAGATCTCAAACTCCATGCTGGGAGAATCACTACTCTCTTCAAAGCTGTCAGACAGGGACATTTAAGTCTGCAGAGGTTTCTGCTGCCTTTTGTTCAGCTATGCCCCACCCCCAGAGGTGGAGTCTACAGAGGCAGGCAGGCCTCCTTGAGTTGCGGTGGGCTCCACTCAGCTCGAGCTACCAGGCTGCTTTGTTTACCTACTCAAGCCTCAGCAATGGTGGGTGCCCCTCCCCAGCCTCGCTGCAACCTTGTAGTTTGATCTCAGACTGCTGTGCTAGCAATGAGTGAAGTCCTGTGGGCGTGGGACCCTCTGAGCCAGGAGTGTAATATAATCTGGTGTGCCGTTTGCTAAGACTGTTGGTAAAGCGTGGTATTACGGTGGGAGTGACCTGATTTTCCAGGAGCCGCCTGTCACAGCTTCCCTTGGCTAGGAAAGGGAATTCCCTTCCCCCTTGCACTTCCCGGGTGAGGTGATGCCTCACCCTGCTTCGGCTCTCGCTTGGTGGGCTGCACCCACTGTCCTGCACCCACTGTCTGACAAGCCCCAGTTGAACCTGGTAGATCAGTTGGAAATGCATAAATCACCCATCTTCTGCATTGCTCGTGCTGGGAGCTGTAGACTGGAGCTGTTCCTATTCGGCCATCTTAGAACCGCCTCCTGAGATTTAGTTGTTATAGAGTGTGACACATCCCGCACTCTCCTGCTCCTGCTTTGCCTTGTAGTATACTTGTTGCCCCTTTGCCTCCTGCCATGATTGCAAGCTTCCTGAGGCCCTCACCAGAAGCAGATGCGAACATCATGCTTTATGTATAGCCTACAGAATTGGGAGCTAATTAATTCTGTTTTCCTTGTAAATTATCCAGTTTCAGACATTTCTTTCTTTCTTTCTTTCTTTTTTCTTTTTCTTTCTTTCTTTTTTTTTTTTTTTTTTTTGAGATGGTGTATCTCTCTGTTGCCAGGCTAGAGTGCAGTGGTGTGATCTTGGCTCACTGCAACCTCCAACTTCCTGGTTCAAGCAATTCTCCTGCCTCACCCTCCCAAGTAGCTGGAATTACAGGTGCCCGCCACCACACCTGGCTAATTTTTGTATTTTTAGTAGAGACGGCGTTTTGCCATTTTGGCCAGTATGATCTCAATCTCCTGACCTTGTGATCTGCCTGCCTCTGGCCTCCCAAAGTGCTGGGATTAGAGGCATGAGCCACCATGCCAGGCCTATTTTTTTTTTTTTTTTTTCCAGACAGATTCTTGCTCTGTTGCCAGGCAGCTGGAGTGCAGTGGTGCTATCTTGGATCACTGAAACCTTCACCTCCCAGGTTCAAGCGATTCTCCTGCCTCAGTCCCCCAAGTAGCTGGGGCTACAGGTACACACCACCATGCTCAACTAATTTTTGTATTTTTTTTTTTAGTAGAGATGGGGTTTCACCATGTTAGCCAGGATGGTCTTATCTCTTGGCCTAGTGACCCACCCACTTCAGCCCCCCAAAGTGCTGGGATTACAGGTGTGAGTCACTGCTCCTGGCCTAGACATTTCTCTATAGTTACACAAGAACAGACCTACATAGTCCCATTTATCTATTTTTGGCAGTGCTTTTGAGGTTTTAGTCATAGATTTTTTGGTCACTTATCTGAATGTCCAGAAGAGTTTTCCCTAGGTTTTTTCCTCATATTTTTATAGTTTTGGCTCTCACATTTAAGTCTTTAGTCCATCTTGAATTGATTTTTTTATGTGGTAAGAGATACGGGTTCAGTTTCATTGTTCTGCATATTGCTATGCAATTTTTCTAGCACCTTTTACTGAAGAGGGTGTTCTTTCCCTAATGTATGTTCTTGTGTGCTTTGTCAAAGATTTGTTGGCTGTAAATATGTGATGTTATTTCTCAGTTCTCTATTCTATTATATTGATGTATGTGTCTGTTTCAGAAGTACATGCTGTTTTTGTTACTAGCTTTGTAATATAATTTGAAGTCAGGTAATGTGATGCCTCCAGGTCTATACTTTTTGCTCAGGATTGTTTTGGCTATTTGGGCACTTTGTTGGTTCCATATGTATGTTAGGACTGTGTTTTCTAACTGTAAAATGTGACATTGCATTGACTCTGTAGATTGCTTTGGGTCATTTGAACAGTATTAATTCTTCTGATCTATCAGCATGTGATGTTTTTCCATTTGTTTGTGTCATTTTCAATTTATTTCTCATCTGTACTTTGTAGTTTTCCTTGTAGAGATCTTTCACCTCCTTGGTTAAACTCATTCCTAGGTTTATTCTCTTTTTGTAGTTGTTGTGAATGGGATTGCTTTTCAAAATTTCTTCTCAGCTGGATCATTATCAGTGAATAGAAATGCTATTGATTTTTGTATGTTGATTTTTGTATTCTACAACTTTACTGGATTTATTTATCAAATACAAATTTTCTTTGGTGGAGTCTTTAGGGTTTCTAGATATAACAGGGACAGTTTGATGCTTTTTTTTTTTTTTTTCTAGTGTGGGTGCTTTTTATTTGTTTCTCTTGCCTGATTGCTCTGGGTAGCACTCCCAGTAATATGTTGAATATGCATACTGAATGTGAGCATTCTTACTGTGTTCCAGTTCACAGATGAAAAGCTTTCAATGTTTCTCCATTCAATATGATGTTAGCCATGGGTTTATTGTATATGGCATTTATTATTTTGGGGTATGTTTGTTGAACATTTTTATCATGAAGGTATGTTAAATTTTATCAAATGCATTTTCAGCATCATTTGAGTTGATCATATGATTTTTGTCCTTCATTCTATTGATGTGATGTAGCAGATTTATTGATTTGCATGTCAAACCATCCTTAGATTCTTGGTATAAAATCTACTTGATTGTGGTGTATTATCTTTCTGATGTTGTTTTCATCAGCACATAGAACATTCTCCAAGATATCTTTCTGATGTGCTATTGCATTCAGTTTGTCAGTATTTTATTGAGAATTTTTGTGTTAGTGTTCATCAGGGATCTGGGTAGGTAGTTTTCATTTTTTGTTGTGTCCTAGTCTGTATTTGATATCAGGTTGAAACTGACCTTGTAGAATAAGTTAGTGGAAATTCCCTCCTCCTTGATTTGTTGAACTAGTTTAAGGGGGATTGGTATTAGTTCTTCTTTGTATATTTGATAGAATTCAGCTATGAATCCTCTGGCCCTGGGCTTTTCTTTGCTGGGAGAATTTTTTTTTTAAATTGTGGATTCAGTCTTGCTGCTCATTATTGGTTTGTTCAGAATTTCTGTTTCTTCCTAGTTCAGTCTTGAGAAGTCATATGTTTCCAGTAATTTATCCATTTCCTCTGGTTTTCTAGTTTGTGAGTATACAGTTGTTCATAATAGTTTCTAATGATTTTTAAAAATTTCTGTGGTATCAGTTGTAATACCTCCTTTTTCATATTTTATTTTATTTGGTTCTTCTCTCTTTTTTCCTTGGTTAGTCTAGCTATTGGTTTATCAATTTTGTTATCTTTTTGAAAAATTAACTTTTTGCTTTGCTGATCCTTTGCATTTTTAAAATCTCTATGGCATTTTTTTTTCTCTTTGTTATTTGCTTATTTCTGCTCATTTTGTGTCTGTTATTGCTTTTCCAGTTCTTTGTGGTACATAATTTATTATTGATTTGTAATCTTTCTATTTTTTTTGATGTGGAAATTTGATGCTATAAACTTTCCTTCAACACTGTATTTATTATATCCCACAGGTTTTGGTAAGTTGTGTTTTCACTTTCATTTGTGTTTTTAGAAATTTTAAAATTTTCTTCTTAATTTCTTCATTGACCCAATGGTCGTTCAGAAGCATATTATTTAATTTCCGTTTATTTTTATGGTGTCCAAAGCTTCTCTTGATATTGATTTCTAGTTTTATTCCACTGTAGTCTGAGAAGATCCTTAATGTAATTTAAAATTTTTTAAATTTCTTGAGACTTATTTTGTGGCATAGCATATGATATATCTTGGAGATTGTTCTATGTGTTGATGAAAACAGCATGTATTCTGCAGGAATTGGGTTGGGTGTTCCGTAAATGTCTGTTAGGCCCATTTGGTCTGAAGTCCAGTTGAAGTCCAGTGTTTCTTTGTTAGTTTTCTGCCTAGATGATCTATCTAATGCTGTGACTGAAGTTCCCCACTATTATTGTACTGCTGTCTATCTCTCTCTTTAGGTCTTGTAATATTTACTTAATAAATCTGGGTTCTCCTGTGTTGGGTGCAAATATATTTAGAATTGTTATAGCTTCTAGCTGAATTGATCCCTTTTTCATTATATAATGACCTCCTTTGCATATATTTGGACCATGTTTTTTAATCTACCTAGTCAATCCATATTTATATAGTGGAACATTTAATCCATTTATAATCAAGGTTATTACTGATATGTGAATTTATTTTCTCTGTTGTGTGGTTAATTGTTTTCTAGATGTTTTCTAAATTCTGTTTCTTTTTATCTTATTGCTAGTCATTGTGGTTTGGTGGAATTCTGTAGGTGGTGCATTTTGATTCCTTTCTCTTCCTTTTTTGTGTGATAGCCACTTCTTCCTATTTTTGAATTTTCTTTAATTGGTGGGGGAGATATTTCCCTGAAGTTGTATCTATGGTGTTAGTTAGATAGTGCCCTTTGGCTTTGCTTCTGGATGCATGCAGTAGTGAAGTCTCTGTATGATTTCTTTAGCTATAATCAGCATTAGTGATATTTGTGGTTTTCTCAATGTGCTAGGGTGGGTTATTAGTGGAGGCAGTAGTGAAGTCGTTCTGGGTACTGAAATGCCAGACTAGCCCATCTTCAGGCTTCAGTGGTAGTGGTAGTGTGTTAACCATGCCTATTCTTGCACTCTGGGATGGCAAATACTGTCTTGGATCTGGGCAGGCCAATTGTTAAGCCTCTAGGTGACTTTCTCAGCTGCTGGCTTTTGTAGCAGTGGACTGGGAAGACAAGTGGGCTCTCAAGCCCCTGGGAAGCTGGTGTGGCATGGGCAATGGTGGTAGCAGTGGTGAGATGTTCTTTTGGGTCCAAAGTGCTTTGCGCTTCTGCTGGCAGTGGTTGCAATGGGCTGAGCAGCCTAGCCTCCAAGCAAGCCAGTGGCACTTGCAGGAAGAAACCAACCAAAGTGGTAACAGTAGACTATTTGGGCCCAAACTCAGCCCAAGCAAGGATGCTCAGGTGCTCTATGTGGTCTGTTGGGCTGTTCCATCCCCAGGACTCTAGGTCACGTATTCTGTCTCCAAGGTGGGAGGTGAATCTCAGCTAAGACAGACTGGGCAAGCTTTCACTCAGACCCCCAGTGGTGAGTGCATGCACCCATCATGATGGGCAAAACAGGTAGATCCTCAGGCCCCTTGTGGAATGCTTGGGTGAGGGGTAGCAGCCATTACACTGAGGTCTTGCCATGGGGAGGGTTGGGCCAGCTCCAGCACTACAACTTTGGCCGCTGTGTGCAGGATATGCATACCTTTTATGAACTAGTCCCAGTGAGCCTCACTCCCCAGTACCAGCTGTTGGGACCCAGTAGACCCAGCTGAGCTGTCAGGATTGGCAGTTCGTACCTAGCCCACAACTCACTGCCCAGCTCAAGACCAAGCATCCATAGCAACTTGCATCCTACTCAAGCCCCAGGGTGGAGCCTGCTTCCCTTGATGGTGTCTGCAGCCCATGCCATGCTTGCTTCTCAGTCCTGGCTGTGGGAGCCCACCCACTCCCTGCTTATGCCCTAGTTCCACATCTATAACCTGAGTTTCCCTAAGGACTATGATTGGCTCTGCTGGGTCCTGGGACTGTGCATAGTCTGTTAACTGCTGAAATAAAAAAATGCTGTTTTGCTTTAGCCATTTAGGTTTCAGAAAAAGTGTGGGATCCAAATCAAGCACTTTTCCTAAAACTTTTTCTTCTCAAAGTCTCCTGGCATATCCCTAAGTTAGGTTCAGCATTTGAGATAGTTAAGGTGATCTCCCATGGCTTGGATTTTATGATTTCCCAGTGGGAAAGTAGACTGTGGAAAGTCTCTCACTCACCCTCTCCCTATCCTGGAGAGTCACTCCTGTCTCCTGGCTGATCCTGGCCAAGCAGGCTGCCTCTTTTCCTTTTCCTTCCTGGTTTTTGGTGTTTCCTGTTGCTTTTCTGTGAACTCCCATGTTCTCTCATGGATAATGTATTAAAAAGTTTAATTGTCTACTCACTATCTTGGTTCCCGTAAATGGATGAGGTGAGCATGAAATTCTTCTAGTCAGCCATCTTAAAAAACAAACAAAATATTTTAAAATTAAATCCAGCAATATATGAGTAGTATAATATAGCACAGCCAAATAGTTTGTTCTAAAAATACAAAGTCAGTTTATTAACTAAAAATTAATCAATATGGTTCACTACACTAAGAGAATAAAGAAGAAGCACCTTATACTTTTGTGAACAGATGTAGACTAAGCACTTGACAAAATTCAGTTTTTGCTCATGATAAAAAAGTCCCTAAAATATGAAAATTAAAGGAAACTTCCTCAACCTACTGAAGGTCACTTGTGAAAAGTCTACATTTAACTTATATTTAATGGTGTAAGGTTGATCACTTTCCTATTAAGATTTGGAAGAGGGCAAGAGTGCCTTCTTACCACTTTTACTTAATTTTGTGCTGGAGGTCGAGTTAGTGCAATAAGGCATTGGAATTGGAAATATATAATTAAAACTGTCTTAATTTAGAGATGATATATTTTATGAATACTAAAAACCCCAGGGAAAATACTAAAATATATATAGAAAAAAGAATTAGAAAATATAATTAATATGAGTTTCAATTGCATCCCTAATCAGAAAATTCTTAGAAATAAATTTAATAAAATGTGTAACTATACACTGAAAACTACAAAATCATTACGGAGAGGACCCAAACAAAATTAAATAAATGGAGAGATATACCATACCATGTTTATGGATTGAAGGATACAATTGTTAAGATGTTAATTTCCCCCAAATTTATATATAGATTTATATAATATGTCCAAGTATCTGCGGTCACTTCTTGTAGACATTGACAAGCTGATTGTAAAATTTGGAAGTGCAGAGGACCCACCATGGCCAAAACAATCTTAAAGAAAGCAAAATTGGAGGACCTGCAATCTCTAATATCAAGATTTCATATAAAGATACAATTATCAAGACCGTTTACTACTGGCATAAGGATAGACATATGTAAATGGAATAAAATAAAGAGTCTAGAATTAGAACCACACATACAATGTGAATTGATTTTAGACAAAGATGCAAAGACAATTTAGTGGAGAAATAATGTTTTTAACAAATAGTGTTGAAATAATCAGATATTTGTATAATTTTTTAAAAAGCCAACCTCTACCTTACAGCATACAAAAATTTTAAGTGAGATTTATCTTGGACCTAAATATAAAGAGAAAAATAGAGTAGAATATTTTCATGTCCTCGGAATAGACAAAGACTTCTGAGGATATAAAAAGAATAAAAGGCCAGGTGCAGTGACTCACACCTGGATTCCCAGCACTCTGGGAGGCCAAGGCAGGCGGATCACTTGCGCTCAGGAGTTTGAGACCAGCTTGGCCAACGTGGCAAAACTCTGTCTCTACAAAAAATACAAAAATTAACCCGGTGTGGTGGCATACACCAGTAGTGTTAGCTACCTGGGGGGCTGAGGTGGGAGGATCTCTTCAGCCTTGGAGGTCAAGGCTACAGATTGTGTCACTGCATTCTAGCCTGGGTGACAGAGTGAGACCTTGTCTAAAAATAAATAAATAAGGTAAAAACTTTAAAAAATGTTAAATTAAGCTTAATCAAATTAAAAACTTACTCTCACTTGTATTAAGACTCTCCAGAGAGAAAGAACTAATATCTATCTATACCTATTTTTTAAATTATACTTTAAGTTCTAGGATACATGTGCAGAACGTGCAGGTTTGTTACATAGGTATACACGTGCCATGGTGGTTGGCTGCACCCATCAACCTGTCATCTACATTAGGTATTTCTCCTAATGCTATCCCTCCCCTACTCTCCCACCCCACCACAGGCCCTGGTGTGTGCCATTCCCCTCCCTGTGTCCATGTGTTCTCACTGTTCAACTCCCACTTATGAGTGAGAACATGTGGTGTTTGGGTTTTCTGTTCCTGTGCTATTTTGCTGAGAATGATGATTTCCAGCTTCATCCATGTCCCTGCAAAGGACATGAACTCATCCTTTTTTATGGCAGCATAAATCCATGGTGTATATGTGCCATATTTGCTTTATCCAGTGTATCACTGATGGGTATTTGGGTTGGTTCCAAGTCTTTGCTATTGTGAATAGTGCTGCACTAAACATACGTGTGTGTGTCTTTATAGTAGAATGATTTATAATCCTTTGGGTATATATCCAGTTTTGGAATTGCTGGCTCAAATGGTATTTCTGGTTCTAGATCCTTGAGGAATCGCCACACTGTCTTCCACAATGGTTGAACTAATTTACATATCCACCAGCAGTGTAAAAGCATTCCTATTTTTCTACATCCTCTCCAGCATCTATGGTTTCCTGACTTTGTAATGAGTGCCATTATAACTGGCTTGCAATAGTATCTCATTGTGGTTTTGATTTGCATTTCTCTAATGACCAGTGATGATGAGCTTTTCTTCATATGTTTTTTGGCCACTTAAATGTCTTCTTTTGAGAAGTGTTACCCACTTTTTGATGGGGTTGTTTCTTGTAAATTTGTTTAAGTTCCTTGTAGATTGTGAATATTAGCCCTTTGTCAGATAGATAGATTGCAAAATTTTTCTTCCATTCTGGAGGTTGCCTGTTCACTCTGATGATAGTTTCTTTTGCTGTGCAGAAGCTCTTTAGTTTAATTAGATCCCATTTGTCAATTTTGGATTTGTTACTATTGCTTTTGGTGTTTTAGTCATGAAGTCTTTGCCTGTGCCTGTGTCCTGAATGGTATTGCCTAGGTTTTCTTTTAGGGTTTTTATGGTTTTAGGTCTTTCATTTAAGTCTTTAATCCATCTTGAGTTAATTTTTGTATAAGGTGTAAAGAAGGGGTCTAGTTTCAGTTTTCTGCATATGGCTAGCAAGTTTTCCCAACACCATTTATTAAATAGAGAATCTTTCCCCATTGCTTGTTTTTGTCAGGTTCATCAAAGATCAGCTGGTTATAGATGTGTGACATTATTTCTGAGGCCTCTGTTCTGTTCCATTGGTCTATATATCTGTTTTGGTACCAATACCATGCTGTTTTGGTTACTGTAGCCTTGTAGTATAGTTTAAAGCCAGGTAGAGGGATATCTTCAGTTTTGTTCTTCTTGCTTAGAATTGTCTTGGCTATATGAGCTCTTTTTTGGTTCCATATGAAATTTAAAGTAGTTTTTTTCTAATTCTGTGAAGAAATTCAGTGGCTGCTTGATGGGGATAGCATTGACTCTATAAATTACTTTAGGAAGTATGAACACTTTCACAATATTGATTTTTCCTATCCATAAGCATGGAATGTTTTTCCATTTGTTTGTGTCCTCTGTTACTTCCTTGAGCAGTGGTTTGTAGTTCTCCTTGAAGAGGTCCTTCACGTGTCTTGTAAGTTGTATTTCTAGGTATTTTATTCTGTGTGTAGCAATTGTGAATGGGAGTTCACCCATGATTTGGCTCTCTGTTTGTCTACTATTGGTGTATAGAAATGCTTGTGATTTTTGTACATTGATTTTGTATCCTGAGACTTTGCCAAAGTTGCTTATCAGCTTGAGGAGATTTGGGGCTGTGATGATGGGATTTTCTAAATATACAATTACGTCATCTGCAAACAGAGACAATTTGACTTCCTCTCTTTCTATTTGAATACGCTTTATTTCTTTCTATTGCCTGATTGTCCTGGTCAGAACTTCCAATACTATGTTGAATAGGAGTGGTGAGAGAGGACATCCTTGTGTTTTGCCAGTTTTCAAAGGGAATGCTTCCAGCTTTTGCCCATTCAGTATGATATTGACTGTGGGTTTGTCATAAATAGCTCTTATTATTTTGAGATACATTCCATCAATACCTAGTTTATTGAGAGATTTTAGCATGAAGGGGTGTTGAATTTTATTAATGGTCATTTCTGCATGTATTGAGATAATCATGTGATGTTTGTCATTGGTTTTGTTTATGTGCTGGATTATGCTTATTGATTTGCATATGTTGAATCAGCCTCGCATCCCAGGGATGAAGCCAACTTGATCATAGTGGATAAGCTTTTTGATGTGCTGCTGGATTGGGTTTGCCAGTATTTTATTGAGGATTTTCATATCGATGTTCATCAGGGAGACTGGCCTGAAATTTTCTTTTTTTGTTGGGTCTTTGCTAGGTTTTGGTATCAGGATGATGCTGGCCTCATAAAATGTTAGGGAAGAGTCCCTCTTTTTCTTTTGTTTTGAATACTTTCAGAAGGAATGGTACCAACTCCTCTTTGTACCTCTGGTATAATTTGGCTGTGAATCCATCTGGTCTTGGGCTTTTTTGGTTGGTAGGCTATTAATTACTGCCTCAATTTCAGAACTTGTTATTGGTCTATTCAGGGATTCAACTTCTTCCTGGTTTAGTCTTGGGAGGCTGTATGTGTCCAGGAATTTATCTATTTCTTCTAGATTTTCTGGCTTATTTGCATAGAGGTATTCTCTGATGGTAGTTTGTATTTCTGTGGGATCAGTGGTCATCTCCCCTTTATCATTTTTAGTGTGTCTGTTTGATTCTTCTCTCTTCTTTATCAGTCTGGCTAGTGGTCTATTTTGTTGATCTTTTCAATAAGCCAGCTCCTGGATTCACTCATTTTTTTTGAAGGGTTTTTTGTATCTCTATCTCCTTCAGTTCTGCTCTGATCTTAGTTATTTCTTGTCTTCTGCTAGCTTTTGAATTTGTTTGCTCTTGCTTCTGTAGTTGTTTTACTTGTGATGTTAGGGTGTGGATTCAGATCTTTCCTGCTTTCTTTTGTGAGCATTTAGTGCTATAAATTTCCCAGTAAACACTGCTTTAGCTGTGTCCCAGAGATTCTGGTATGTTGTGTCTTTGTTCTCATTGGTTTTAAGTAACTTATTTATTTCTGCCTTCATTTCATTATTTACCTAGTAGTCATTCAGGAGCAGGTTCTTCAGTCTATGCAGTCGTACAGTTTTGAGTGTGTTTCTTAATCCTGAGTTCTAATTTGATTGCACTGTGGTCTGAGAGACTGGTATGATATTCATTCTTTTGCATTGGCTGAGGAGTGTTTTATTTCCAATTATGTGTTCAATTTTAGAATAAGTGCGAGGTGGTGCTAAGAATAATATATACGCTGTTGATTTGGGGTGAAGGGTTTTGTAAATGTCTATTAGATCCATTTGGTCTGGAGCTGAGTTCGAGTCCTGAATATCCTTGTTTATTTTCTATCTCATTGATCTGTCTAATATTGACAGTGGGGTGTTAAAGTCTCTCACTATTTTTGTGTGGAAGTCCAAGTCTCTTTGTAGGTCTCTAAGAACTTGCTTTCTAAATCTGGATGCTCCTGTATTGGGTGTATATATATTTAGAATAGTTAACTCTTCTTGTTGCGTTGATCCCTTTACCATTATGTAATGCTCTGCTTTGTCTTTTTTGTCCTTTGTTGGTTTAAAGTCTGTTTTATCAGAGACTAGGATTGCAAGCCCTGCTTTTTCTTGCTTTCCATTTGCTTGGTAAATGTTCCTCCATCCCTTTATTTTGAACCTATGTGTGTCTTTGCACGTGGGATGGGTCTCCTGAATACAGCACACCAATAGGTCTTGATGCTTTATCTAATTTGCCAGTCTGTGTCTTTTAATTGGGGCATTTAGCCCATTTACATTTAAGGTTAATATTGTTATATGTGAATTTGATCCTGTTAATATGATGCTAGCTGGTTATTTTGCCTGTTAGTTGATGTAGTTTCTTTATAGTGTTGATGGTCTTTACAATTTGGCATGTTTTTGCAGTGGCTTGTACCTGTTTTTTCTTTCCATATGTTGTGCTTTCTTCAGGAGCTCTTGTGAGGCAGGCCTGATGGTGACAAAATCTCTCAACATTTGCTTGTTTGTAAAGGATTTTATTTCTCATTTGCATATGAAGCTTACTTTGGCTGGATATGAAATTCTGAGTTGAAAATTCTTTGTTTAAATAATGTTGAATATTTCACCCACTCTTTTCTGGCTTGTAGGGTTTCTGCAGAGAGATCCGCTGTTAGTCTGATGATCTTCTCTTTATGGGCAACTTGACCTTTTTCTCTGGCTGCCCTTAACATTTTTTCCTTTATTTCAGCCTTGATGAATCTGATGATTATGTGTCTTGGGGTTGCTCTTCTTGAGAAGCATCCTTGTGGTGTTCTCTGTATTTCCTGAATTTGAATGTTGGCCTGTCTTGCTAGTTTGGGGAAGTTCTCCTGGATAATATCCTGAAGAGTGTTTTATAACTTGGTTCCACTCTCCTTATCACTTTCAAGTACACCAATCAAATGTAGGTTTGGTCTTTTCACATAGTCCCATATTTTTTGGAGGCTTTGTTTGTTCCTTTTCATTCTTTTTTTCTCTAATATTGTCTTCATGCTTAATTTCCTTAAGTTGATCTTCAGTCTCTGATATCCTTTCTTCTGCTTGATCACTTTGGCTATTGATACTTGTGCATGCTTCACTAAGTTCTTGTGCCATTCTTTTCAGCTCCATCAGGTCATTTATATTCTTCTCTAAACTGGTTATTCTAGTTAGCAATTCCTGTAACCTTTTATGGGGTTCAGTTTATTGGGTTCCAATATGCTCCTTTAGCTCGGAGGAGTTTGATATTACTCACCTTCTGAAGCCTCCTTCTGTCAATTCATCAAACTCATTCTCCATCCAGTTGTGTTCCCTTTCTGGTGAGGAATTGTGATCCTTTGAATGAAAACAGGTGTTCTGGTTTTTGGAATTTTCAGCCTTTTTGCACTTGTTTTTCCTCATCTTCGTGGATTTATCTATCTTTGGTCTTTGATGTTGGTGACCTTCAAATGTGGTTTATATGTGGATCTCCTTTTTGCTGATGTTGATGCTATTCATTTCTGTTTGTTACATTTCCTTCTTACAGTCAGGCCCCTCTGCAGCTCTGCTGGAGTTTGCTGGAGGTTCACTCCATGCCCTGATTTCCTGTGTATCACCAGTGCAGGCTGCAAAACAGCAAAGATTGCTGCCTGTTCCTTTCTCTGGAAGCTTCATCCCAAAGGGGCACCCGCCAGATGCCAGCCAGAGCTCTTCTGCATACGGTGTTTGTCAACCCCTACTGGGAGGTGACTCCCAGTCAGGAGGCACGGGGGTCAGAGAACCACTTGATGAGGCAGTCTGTCCCTTAGCAGAGCTCAATTGCTGTGCCTGGAGATCCACTGCTCTCTTCAGAGCTGCCAGGCAGGAACATTTAAGTCTACTGAAGTTGTGCCCACAGCCTCCCCTTCCCCCAGGTGCTCTGTCCCAGGGAGATGGGAGTTTTATCTATAAACCGCTGACCGGGACTGCTACCTTTGTTTCAGAGATGCCCTGCCCAGAGAGGAGGAATCTAGAGAGGCAGTCTGGCTGCAGTGGCTTTGCAGAGCTGTGGTGGGCTCCACTCAGTTCAAACTTCCTGGCTTTACACTGTGAGGGGAAAACCGCCTACTCAAGCCTCAGTAATGGCAAATGCCCCTCTTTCCCCACCAAGCTCGAGGGTCCCAGGTCAACTTCAGATTGCTGTGCTAGCAATGAGAAATTCAAGCCAGTAGATCTTAGCTTGCTGTGCTCCATGGGGGTGGGATCTGCTGAGCTAGACCACTTGGCTTTCTGGCTTCATCCCCCTTTCCGAGGGAGTAAATGGTTCTTTCTTGCTGTTGTTCCAGGTGCCACTGAAGTATAAAAAAAATTCCTGCAGCTAGCTCGGTTTCTGCCCAAATGGTCCCCCAGTTTTGTACTTGAAACCCAGGGCCCTGGTGGAGTAGGCACCCAAAGGAATCTCCTGGTCTGCCCACAGCTGGTTGGATAGTGCCTGTGCTCATTGAAGGTGGATCTTCCTCACTCAGTCCATTGACTGACAGGTGAGTCTCCCCTGGAAACACCCTTGCAGATACATTCAGAAGTAATGCTGCACCAGTTTTCTGCTATTAACACAGTGAAGCTGACACCTAAAATTAACCATCACATCTTGATTAAGAAAGTGAATAGGCAAGCCACAAACTTGAGGGCTTTTTAGAAAATATAATACATACATTTGGCATATGATTTCATTCAGAATATATAAAGAACTCTTATAAATCAATAGTAGAAAATCCAACTCAAAATGAAAAGGTTTGAACAGATACTTAACAAAAGATACAAAATGGCCACTAAGCACACAAGCAGTATCTTAATGTAGTTTTTAAAATCACGAGCATTCAAATTAAAGTCACAATGAGGTACTACTACAAAACTCCTGGAATGGCTAAAATTAAAAAGACTGACAATACTAACTTGTGGTTAGAATGTGAAGCAACTGAAGCTCTCATATATTGCTGGTGGGAGTGTAAAATAACACAATTACTTTGGAAAATAGTTGAAATGTTTTTAAATAAAACTAAACATACACTTACTCTATTATGGCCCAGAAATTACACTCCTAGGCATTGATCCAAGTGAAATTTAAAAAATCTGTATCAAGACTTGTCAAGAATGTTCACTGCAACTTTTTTCATAGTAGCCCAAAACTGTATTTAACCCATATGTCCATCAAGAGGGGCATGGATAAATAATTTGTGGTGTATTCATACATAGGTCTGCTACACAAAAATAAAAAGAATGAACTGCTGATAAATTAAACAATACAAATTAATTTTTATACATGGTAGTGAAAAAGAAAAAGATAATATTTACAGCTGATTCCTTGTATGTGATGTTTTGGAACAGCAAATCTATTTGGAAAGAAGTCAGCAAAGTGTCACCTCTGAATGCTGGTTTGCGAGCTGGGATGAACTCAAAAGAGGCATTTAACAAATTCCTGAGGTTTTTGAAAGAAACTGCATTTTTCATAGGCAAATGGATTACATAGGTGTATATATTTGTTATATTTTCTAAACGTCAAAAGATTCATGCTATAACAAACTGATGAATATATGGATTATGCATAAAACTTTTTTTTTTTGCCATGAAGCTATTAAGCTATTGGTAAACAGAGAATTCTGTAGAAGAGTAAACATAGATAAATAAATAAGCACTTCTTATAGTAGTAGCTTGTAATATTATTATATAAATATAGCTCAAATAAAAAGTAGCTCTAATTATAGTTTGTAAGTTTCATGCCAAGATTCACGTTTATATAGAATCCATTGATTTTTTACTTCTTAATTTTTCATAAAATCTCTTATTCATCCTACATACACAATTTACATGTCACCAAACCAACAGAAATAAACCTACTAGCTCTGAAATATAGCTCAGAATGTGCTCAGTTTTAACATGCTTTAATATTTTGTTTATATTTTATAACGACTTTTTCCCCCTTTTAAATTATGTCTCTGCATGCATTTTTAAACTCTGATTCCCTAACTGTGGAAAGGAGTGTCATCTGCAGATCTAACTGAAAATTATACACTAAATTCTGAGCAAGATTTATTATTTATGGGTGTTTTTCCAAATAATCACATTTTTACAAACAAGCTCTTTTTACTGGTTCTAATTTACCATAATAGAAAAACTCCTTTTCTAGACTAGAGGTTCTTGGTCCTGATTGTGCATTATAATTATCTGGGTGGCTTGAAAATATAGTAGTCCCCCTTCATCTGGGGGAGATACTTTCTAAGACCCCCAATCGGTACCTGAAATCTCAGACAGTACCAAACCCCTATGGAGCCTGTTTTCTTCTATATATAAGTACCTGTGATAAAGTTTAATATTTAAATTAGGTATAGTAAGGGATTCACAACAATAACTAATAACAAAATAGAACAATGATAACACTATGCTAGCACTGCTACTCTTGCTTTTGTGCTTTTTAAGTAAAATCAGGGTTACCTGGGCACAAGCCTTGTGATACTACCACAGTTGATCTGGTAACTGAGATGGCTACTAAGTGATTAAGGGACAGGTGCTTGCTACTTACAACAGTGCACGATTTAAAACTCATGAATTGTTTACTTCTGGAAATTTCCAATTTATATTTTTGGACCCTGATTGACCATGGGTAACTGAAACTGTAGAAAACAAAACTGTGGCTAAGTGGGGACTATTATAAGGACTGAATTTTGTCAATACTGTTCATCAGCTGTCTTACATCGAGTCAGGCCTGGCTTGTCATGTAGGTGACCATTCATCTGATATAATTTTACAGGTACAAAAATTTCATGTCTTTTCCTAATAATTTAGTTTTCTTCTAATAACACTGGAGTTTTTGTTTTCCGAGAAACAACATACACACTCTTCCATCAAAGAGGAAGCTTAAAGCCAGATGTGCCTATAGTTCCTTAGAAAACTGAGGCAGATATGTTGCTTGAGCCCAGGAGTTCAAAGCCAGCCTGGGTAACATAACAAGACTCCTATCTCTCTCTTAGAAAAGTAAGCTTAAAATACAAATTTTCCAGTGAAGTACTTTAAGGGAAAAGGGAAGAATCACCAGGTGGACTGTGGTGAAGTGAGGAATGGACACCTGCAGGGCTCCTGAAAAGCTCAATACAGAATTTTTCCCTTCATAATTTTGCCATCAACTAGACTGTTCTGTAGGGAAGAAAACATTGCTGAACTCAAATTGTTGTTACAGGAAAGACAGAAGACAAAGTGCCTTCTGGGAGTTTATTATCTAGTAGAAATGAGGGACTCCTGAGTTTATGGAATTTACAGAGAGAATGTGGACTCTGTTACTGGCCTTATCTTTTCTTGAACATCTGCAAAACTTGTCTCCATAATACACAGAGCTTTCTATAGAAAGGCTGACTCTGCCTTCTTTAACTTGTACTCCAGAAAGTCATTTAAATTTTGAGAAAGTAGAAGAAATTTAACAATGGAATTCTCTGGATAATATTTAACTAGAGAACTGAGAAAGACTTATTCTGTATTTACTGCCTAAGTACAAATCTTTCCATTCTACCAATCAAAGTGATGCTTGTTTCTGATTTGAAGAAGTCTCGAGAACATATAAAACATAAAATAATGCCTGAGTTTAGTTCAGGGTTATAAGTTGAATTATAGACCAAACGGATTTATTAAAGTCAAACCAATGCCATCACTGCTGTCATTTTTATCAGTGTTCTCCAAGGAGATATGTGGTAAAAGTGTTAGAACTTCTATTTATATTTATGTTTTTCTCAAGAAGAAAGTATGCTTTACTAATAACAGATTACTAGTAGTCAATATATATTATGGTTAATATGTAAATACATATTTAAAATAGATGTTTATACATTGAGGCTGTATGTTGAAAAAGTTATTACTGATGGGATGCATGATTAAAATTTTAGTGATTTAAATTATTTTGAAAAATAGTGACTTATATGTCAGGACAACTAGGTCATGTACTGCTGCCTTTTGCAGATGACAGTTCTGACCTAGAGGGAATGGAAGCAGTCTAAAAAGAGTCATTTGCGATGCTCTCTCTTTCCTTACCTGGAACATAAATGGTTTGTAGTCATAGCCATTTGGGGTGGCCTCTGTCTCACCTGTGGTTTGAGGTTTCTGTTCACAGGCAATTGGTCTCATTCACCGGAAGGAGTCTCAAAATGTCACAGGTGAAAGGCACCTCAGAGATTTGTTCTACCTTCTTATTTTAAAGATGGATAAATACGGACCAACGGCAGAGGTAATGAAAATATGTATTTAAAGTAATTCAGCTAAGAAAAGAAGAGAGTTGCTCAGTACCACTATAACGGTGCAGTTTTCTATTTTTCTGCAATGCCTAGCGTGCTGACCAGAGGACAGTGACTATAAACATTGAAAGGGCATCTGCTCCCATGTAACCAGACAAAAGGAAATATTGCCTATAATTATTGCTTAATATTTCTGACAACGGTAATTACCATCTGGCTGGTAGGACTGGAAGGAATCTATAAATATTTAGCTATTTATTAAAGGAAAAGGGAAAGTTAACATATTCTTTGTCTCTAGTGGAGAATAGGAACATTTTACACAGAGTTTTTTTTCATTTTTTTCTACATTTTCTGTGTTATATTTGCTTATGAATA
This sequence comes from Theropithecus gelada, assembly GCF_003255815.1. Taxonomy (NCBI): domain Eukaryota; kingdom Metazoa; phylum Chordata; class Mammalia; order Primates; family Cercopithecidae; genus Theropithecus; species Theropithecus gelada. The sequence continues at coordinate 127,133,978 of NC_037679.1, forward strand.
TAATGAAGATTGTATCTGCAGGCTGTTTTTTCAATAAAGACAACGTTTGTTATTTCAGTATTTTTCTAGCTTCTACATTGACATACGAAGTGTAAGGTGTATCCCTCAGGAGGCAAAACTGACTCACGTTAAGTAGTTATTTGAGAAAAATATGCCCAAATACATTCCAATTTAGAAGGCATAGACAATATATACTATAAATGTTCTTGGAAATCAATTTGCCTTTCAAATCAATGCTTTCCCAGAGAAATATGGAGAAAATACTGTAATATTTCATTTCCCTGGCCTCTGACTCCTGAAGCTGTTCAGCTGGGGCTTTTGACAGCAAGTATTTAAGCAATCTTTGTTGCTCCTTTGATTCAGTTTAGCATTAACCTTTCTCAGGAAGCCTTTGTCTGATGTCTTTCTCTAATCATCCATCCTTTCCAATCAGGCTTTGAATCTGAAATTTCTGGGACTGCTGGGTTCTCTCTCTCTTTTTTTCCCCCTAAAACTGTACTTCTTCCAATCCTCATGTGTACTAGATACTGAAATTCTGAGGAGTTTTCTGGTACCCTGTCTTGTTCTGTTAGTTGCTTTTCTAAGGACTGCAGTCTGACTCTGGAACTTCAGTCTTGGCTGGAAACTGCTACTGCATGTTCATAGAGTTACGGTCTGCCCATTGACTGTTACAGGATCTTATTCATCATAAAAGCTTCACACAATATGACCCACATTGTTAAGATATTTTATTAAATGCCTGCAGTGTTTTTCACTTCATGGGAGAATTTTTAATGTTTGTTCCCGAAAGAAGTATGGAAACTTGATTCTTCTTATTATAAAACCATGAGGTTTGGCTCTTGCATACAAGCTCACTTTAAGAGAAAAATAATTAACATTTGACAAATGGACATCAAGCGGGAACACATTTTGTTGTTGACACCAATTGTTAAGTCCCAGATACTTAAAGCAGGTGCAGAAGGTTTTTAGCAGAAAACATAAAACAACACAGTGCACTTTTAACCTCCAGAATGCATGCAGTAGTTAGAGAAGAATGTAGCTGGTTGTCCTGGCATCCTCGATGCTGCGTTCTGTGTTTTGTAGCTTGGGAGAAGATAGGTCAATGAGTTTAGTAGCAACAGACTATGAAGCACATGCAAGCCTCTATCAAAATTATAGCTTATTAATATTGAACTTTTGAAGTAATTTCATATTTACTGGAAAGTTGAAAAAGCAGTAGAGAAAACTCTAATTTTTTTAACTTATTTTTTACATTTCTTCATTATGCCCCATTAGCCCTTAAAACTTCAATGTATATTTTCTATAAACAAAAATGTTTACTTTCAGAACCATTGGACAGCCATCAAATTCAGTAAATTTAATGCTGATGAAACATTTTTCTCAATATTTCAAATGCATTTAAGAAGCATATTGTGAAGTTTGATTTATATCCATAAGGCCTACCTCATGACTTCTTTCAAAGAAGGCTTGCTTGTTTTCTTTATGGTCCATTTAATCTGTCCTGTACTGAGTGTTGAGCTAAAATCTTTTATTATTAGTATAGTATTATCTTTATTGCATTGACTGTAATTTTGGCTTTATATAAGTGATTACAGTTTTTTGTATGCATAGATTAAATATATACACATTAATTATAAGTTAATTCACACAACTTCATTGTAAATTGTAGCATTAGCCATTATAAAATAACCTTTCTTAGTCTCAATTAATAATTTTTAGCCTATATTTCACATTGGGTGATATTAGATCACAATCATGCTTTTTTATTGTTTCAATTTTCCTGATATATCTTTGTCTACCCTTTTACATTTTGCTCCTTGAATCATTCTGTTTTAAGTGTGTCCATATTGATGGCATAGAGTTAGGTTTTTAAGTTAATTGAAAAGCATTTTAATAGGTAAAGTCAACCCAGGCCTGGGGAGGCCTCAGGAAACTGACAATCATGGAAGAAGGGGAAGCAAACACATCCTTCTTCTCGTGGGGGCAGGAAGGAGAAGTGCTGAGCAAAAGGGGAAAAGCCGTTTACAAGACCGTCAGATCTGGTGAGGACTCAATCTCGCTATTACGAGAACAGCAGCATGGGAGTAACCATTCCCATGAGTCAATTACTTCCCACCAGGTCCCTCCCACAACACATGGGGATTATGGGAATTAAAATTCGAGATGAGATTTGGGTGGGAACACAGGCAAACCGTGTCAACTGTCTTTGTTCTTGGAAAAAATGCTCCTTTATTATTTAAGAAAGGTTGCATTTAAACTTTCTATAGTCCTCTTAATCCTTTTTTTTTTTTTTTTTTTTGCCTGATCTTTCACAGTCTGGTTTGTCAGTTTTAAATGATATGCCTTGACTCCAACCTGTTACCTGTGCAATAATAATAAATCTTAATTACTTTCCATTTCTCTTCTCCCTTTTTTTTCTATTTTTATCAGTCGCATTCTTCCCAGTGTTTTCAAACATGTCTTTAAATTTTTCTTCCACCCACACCCAATCCTATTCTTTTTTTTTGAGACAGAGTCTCGCCATGTCACCCAGGCTGGAGTGCAGTGGCACGATCTCAGCTCACTGAAAATTCCATCTCCCAGGTTTACACAATTCTCCTGCCTCAGCCTACCGAGTAGCTGGAATTACAGGCACCCACCACCACGGTCCCTGATTTTTGTATTTTTTTGAGAAACAGGGTTTCCCCATGTTAGCCAGGCTGGTCTCGAATTCCTGACCTGAGGTGATCCACCCGCCTTGGACTCCCAAAGTGCAGGGATTACAGATATGAGACACCATGCTCAGCCCGTTCCTATTCTTAGTCTTAGTTCTACAATTAAATACATAAAATATATTAAAATGCTCACCACTAGTCTTTTAGCACCAATTTTTCCAATTATCACTAGATTGTGTATCATTCTGTAATAGATGTTCAGGAAAGGCACAACTTCTTTCAGTTTATGTGCATTAAAATTTGTTTAGCTTTAATATATGAAGAAGTCATTTAGCTTATAATCTCCTTTCTTGAGTTTTTGAAAATTTTACTCCACTGTTGCCTTTCTTTATATGTTGCTTTTGATAAATCTGATGTCAGTACAATTTTCCCCCAATTTTTTACCTTTATGTAATTTTATGTTTTTGCCTAGAGGCCCAGAAGTTTTTCTCATCGACTTTAAAATATGGTAGTTTTATTAACCTATATCTTAGAGTAAACAATTTTGTGTAATTTTTTTCCTCAGATAAATGGCGGACCCTTTAAGTATGTAGCTCTGATGTTTCTCCTATTTCTGAAGCCCCTCTTTCCCATTCTTTGGATTACAGATATTATTTATCTCATTGTGTGGTTTCTTTTCTGAAGAAATTCAAGTATATGCATGTTGGATCTTTGTCTTCCATTTCAAATATTTTCTACCCATTGTAGTTCTTTTCTCTATCTCATTTCATTTATCATTTATCACTTGGTAGATTTCCTTTCGTTCTTAAATGTATCTTATTAAAGTTTCTTCAAAATATTTATTTTTGGGCACCTTGCAGTTTATCTTTCATTTCTCAGTTTCTTATTTTTCTTTAATCCTTTCTGAGTTTGAAAACATCTGGTTGCATTTATTCCTTTCTTGGGTCCATTTCTGGTTTTTGTTTTTAAATATTTTAAATGCTTATTGAAAGATATTTAAATAATTTTAGATTATTGAATTCCATTTTGTTTTCTTTTTGGCTCATTGGGAAAAGTTTTTACCGGCTGATATGTTTTGAAATATATTTTATGTTTCCTTCTTATGCTAGTTTTTTGTGTCATTGATAGGGTTTCTAATTAGGAGTGTCCTCTTCTGCCAGTCTAGTAAAGTGTAATTTCCTTCATGGGTGATTTTGTGTGTATGTGTGTGTGTTGGAGGGAGAAGCGAGAAGGAATGATGTTCTTTATTTTATTTCATTTTTGCAAGATCTTCACGTTTCCAATTTTAGTTCCTGTTTTTCTTGGCCTTTACTGCTACATTTCTAAGGCGTTTTCAACACTTTGTTTTTCTTTTTATTTCATTCTCTCCAGAAATAATGCTTCTGGGACTTGCTATCTCTTCTCCCACTCATTTTCAAGCCCCTTCCCTGTGGCTGGTTCTTTGAATAAATGCATACAAGACCAATGTCTAGTATTGTATTACATAATGTTGGGCCTTTCCTTCTTACGGTATTTTTTTTTCTACTTCATCTAAGTTTGTTGCTTTCTCTTCTGTTTTTCAAGGATTTCTTAACACTCCCCTCCCTACTTTTATGACCCATAGACTCACAGAGGCAGGTAGAGATCCAATGATACCTCTGTTGGGTTTAGGTTTTATTTCTTTAGTGACTGGTATATTGAATGTTATGGTAATCTCTTTTAGTATTGCTGAAGGCATGGGTCATATGCGATTTTTTTTTTTTAGATGAAATCTCACTCTTGTCCCCCAGGCTGGAGTGCAATGGTGCGATCTTGGCTCACTGCAACCTCCACCTCCTCGGTTCAAGTGATTCTCCTGCCTCAGCCTCCCTAGTAGCTGGGATTACAGGCAACTGCCACCATACCTGGCTAATTTTTGTATTTTTAGTGGAGACAGGGTTTCACCTTGTTGGCCAGGCTTGTCTACGAACTCCTGACCTCAGGTGATCCACCTACCTTGGCCTCCCTTTTTATTCACACCTTACTGATAATTTTCTGGGGGGTAAGGATGAATAAACAGATTATGATCCTCAATAGCCTTGCTATTTTAAGAGACTAGTGGGTATTTAAATTGATGCTTTATTACTTAGGGCCAGATGCTGTAATCTTGTCTCAAGGGAAGCCACTTATTTTTATATATTTTAATTGAATTTTCTAACAGTTATTCAAATTCTTTAAACATCTATAATGTCCTCAGTTTTATGCTTGTTTCTCATATATAAAGTATTATAAAAGAATCTTAACTTGTAGGGTTGTGTGAGGACTAAATGAATTAATCCTCATTAACTCATTAATTAATAAACAATTGCCTCATTTATAACCAAATCCATTACATTTAATTTCTGACAAAACACAATTTAAAACATCACACAAAAATAAACTACCAATAATTTTTTCTGATGTACAAAAAACCTTTCTCAAATTGATAGTTTATGAATTTTTTTTCCAAAGGCAAATCAATTTCTGGCATGGACCAGGACACAGATTATACAAATAAGAATGGTGTTATTAGTAAATAAAAAGTTTCTTCATATAGTTGATAAAATTTTGTCCATTGAGCTGCTACCCTTAATCAGTTTTGGTAGTTGGGTCACCTCTATTCATGCTTGTCACATTATTTTGGTCTTGTCTTAGGCTAGGTTCTTGTTTCCTTCCCTCTGTTTTTGTCTCTCATCATTGTGCTGATCCAGCACACCTTGTACCCAAGTTCTGAGACAGAATAAAAGAAATTAGGACATTAATCAAAGATGTAGTATGATATTGTAATATTGCAATGAACTTCTTAATAAAAAATTGAGCACAAACAAACAATAGAGTTCATAAAGTCTGGAAGTGTCTCTTCCATCAAATGTGCAGACATCAAAACAGAACACAAAGAAACATAAACAAAATCAAAGAATCATGACATCACTAAGTTAAAATGAACACAATAGTTTTCCAGTAACTGTACTCAAAGAAGGTGGAGATTTATTACTTATGTGATAAAGAATTCAAAATCATTTTTTAAGAAAGCTCAGCAAAAAGAGAACATAGACAACTCAAATAATTCAGAAAACAATACATGAACAAAATGAACTGTTCAATAAAGCAACATAAATCATTAAAAAAGACATTCTGGAGCTGAATATTATAAAAAACAAAACAAAGAATGCAATAGAGAGTATCAACAATAGACTTCATCAAGCAGAAAAAGAATTTCTGAGCTAGAAGACAAATCTTTGAAGATACTCAGAGAAAAAAAGGAAAGAAACAGAAAAGATAAAAATAAATGAAAATGTCCGTGGGAATTACGAGACACCATCGAGATAGCTAACTTTTTCACTATAAAAGTCCAAGCAGAAGAGAGAGAGAGAAAGGGGCAGAAAGCTTACTTAAAGAAATAATGGCTTAAAACTTCCCAAATCTAGGGTGAGATATGGACTTGCAGGAGCTTGAACTTTAATGATCTCCACTTAGGTTTAATTCAAAGAAGACTTTACTAAGATATATTATAATCAAACTCTCAAAAATTAATTCTAGATATATTATAATCAAACTGTCAAAAATTAATGACAGAGAGAATTTTGAAAACACCAAGAGAGAAGAAAGTTCTTCACATACAAGAGTAATAAGGCTCCCAGTGGATTTCTTAGCAGAAACTTTGCAGACCAGGAGAACTGAGATGACACATTCAAATGCTGAAAGAAAAGAAGAAAAACTGCCAACCAAGAATACTTAACCTTGTAAAGTTGTCTTTCAGAAATGAAAGAGAGATAGAATTTCCCAGAAAAACAAAAATTCATTAAGTTAATCACCACCAGAGCTGTCAAGGAATGTTAAATGGAGTTCTTCAATTTGGAAGAAAGCATAGTAACATAAAAACTTATGACAGTATAAAACTCACTGGTGAAAGTATTTGTAAATTCAGAATACTCTAACACTATATAGGTGGTGTGTAAATTACTTGTAATTTTAGTATAATGATTAACAGACCAAACTATTGAAAATAAGTATAGCTACAATAATTTGTTAACGAATACACAATATGAGTAGATGTAAATTGAGACACCAAGAACATAAAAAGTAATATAGATTTTTAAAGTGCAATCAAAGTTAAGTTGTTATCAGCTTAAGAGAGTCTATTGTAACTACAAGATGCTTTGTGTAAGCTTTATGGTAACAGAAAAGCAACAATCTATAGTATATAAACAAAAGATAAAGAAATCACAGAATACCACCAAAAAAAAAAAAAAAATCAAATTGCAAAAGATAATGGCAAGAGAGGAGGAAAGAAAGAAACTAGGTAACAGCCAGAAAACAATTAAAAATGTCAAGAATAAGTCCCAACTTATTAATAGTTACTTTAAATATAAATGGATTAAATTATCCAGTCAAAACCAAAAGTGATTTAACAGATGAAAAAAAGACTCAACTATATGCTGCCTACAAGAGATTCACTTCAGCTGTAAAGAGACACATAAACAGAAAGTGAAAGGATAGAAAAAGATATTCCATGCAAATGGAAACCAAAGAAAGAGGAGGTAGTTATACTAATATCAGACAAAATAGACTGTAAGTCAAAAACTGTAAAATGAGACAAAGAAAGTCATTATATAATGATAAAAGGGTCAATTTATTATGTAAATATAATCATCACACATATATATGCACCCAATACCACATTACCAAAATATATAAAGCAATTATTAACAGATCTGAAGGGAGAGATAGATTATAATGCAATAATAGTAAGGGAATTTCAATATTCTACTTTCAACAAAGGATAGATCCTCCAGACACAAAATCAATAAGAAAATATTGGACATATTGGTGTAAAACTACCCTTTACACCAAATGGACCTAACAAATACATACAGTACATTCTATCCACTAGCAGGAGAATGCACATTATTTTTATTTTTATTTTTTGTTGGTACATAGTAGATACATATATTTATGGGTTATATGAGATATTTTGGTACAGGCACTCAATGTGTAATAATCACGTTAGGGTAAATGAGGTATTCATCACTTCAAGGCATTTATCCTTTGTGTTACAAACAATTCAAGTATTCTCTTTTAGTTATTTCAAAATGTACAATTAAATTATTGTTGACTATAGTCACTCTGTTGAGCTAGCACATACTAGTTCTTATTCATTCTTTCTAATTATTTTTTTCTACCAATTAACCTTTCCCATTCTCCCCTCACCTTCCATTACCCTTTCCACCCCCTACCATCCTTCTACTAACCATCCTTATAATCTCATTCTCTATGAGTTCAATTATTTTAATTTTTAACTCCCATAAATAAGTTAGAAAACATGTGAAGTTTGTTATTCTGTGCCTGGCTTATTTCACTTAACATTATGCTCTCCAGTTCTATTCATGTTGTTGCAAATGACAGAATCTCATTCTTCTTTATGGCTGAATAGTACTCCATTGTGTGTATGCACCACATTTTCTTTATCCATTCACCTGTTGATGGACACTTAGGTTGCTTCCAAATCTTGGCTATTGTGAGTAGTGCTGTAATAAATATGGAAGTGCAGATATCTCTTCTATATACAAATATCCTTTTTTGGGGAATATATCTAGGAATGGAATTGCAGATCATATGGTAGCTCTATTTTTAGTTTTTGAGAAACCTCCAAACTGTTCTCCATAGTGGTTGTACAAATTTATACTCCCAGCAACAGTGTACAAGAGTTCCCTTTTCTCCATGTCCTCACCAACATTTGTTATGCCTGACTTTTAGATAACAGCCATTCTAACTGCAGTGAGGTAGTATCTTATTGTAGTTTTGATTTGCATTTCTCTGATGATCAGTGATGTTGAACACCTTTTCATATATATGTTTGCCCTTTGTATGCTTTCTTTTGAAAAATGTCTATTCAGATCTTTTGTCCATGTTTTAATTGGATTCAGAATACAAATTTTTCTAAAGCTCATGTGGAGTATTTCTCCAGGATAGACAACAAATTTGGTCACAAAACATGTCTTGACAAATTTAAGAAGATTGAAATAATATCAAGTATATTTTCTAACCACAATGGTATGAAACTATACATCAATAAGAGGAGGAATTTCAGAAAATTTCTAAATATGTGGAAATTAAACAACACACATCTGAATAACCAATGGCTCAAATAAGAAGTGAAAAGGGAAATTAAAAACATTATGAGACAAATGAAAATGGCAACACAACATATTGAAACTTATAGGATGAGCAAAAGCAGTTCTGCAAGAGAAGTTTATAGTGATAAATGCCAAAATGAGGAAAAAAGAAAATATCAATAAACCTAACTCTACATCTCAAAAAGCTAGAAAAGTAAGGACAAACTAAATCCTAAGTTAGTAGGAGAAGAAAACAACAAAAACCAAAACAGAAATACATGAAATAGAGACTAGGAAAACAATAGAGAAGATCAATAAAACTAAGCGTTTGTTTTTTGAAAAACTAAACAAGATTGCAAATATTCAGTTAGACTAAGAAAAGAGAAAGCATACTCAAATAAATAAAATCGAAAATGAAAGGTGAGACTTTCCAACTGCAACCACAGATATAGAAAGGACCATAAGAGACTACTGTGAATGGTTATACACTAATACATTTGTTAACCTAAAAGAAATGGATAAATCTCTGGAAACATACAACCTCTAAGACCAAAATGAGGAAGAAATAAAACCTGAACAGACCAGTAATGAATAAGGAGATTGAATCAGTAATAAAAAGTCTCCCTTTAAAAAGAAAAAAAAATTAACAAGCCCAGGACATGATAGATTGACTGCTGAATTCTACCAAATATTTAAAGAAGAACTATTACCATCTTCAAGTTTTTCAAAACATCAAAAGGAGGAAATATTTTCAGATTCGTTTTATAAGACCAAGACTACTGTGGTAGGAGAGCCAGACAAGCACAACTTTTAGAAAGGAAAATTACACACCAATATCGTTGATAAGCTTGGATGCAAAAATTTTCAATGAAATATTAGCAAACTAAATTCAACAGCATATTAAAAGGATCATTAAATACTATGTGCAGCGTGAGGGTATTTCAAAGAGTAAAGGACTGAAGTGGTAAAAGGAAGCATTCCTGTCCTCAACAAATTTTCTCCTTGGACCTGAAGTGACAGGACAGTTTACTATTACAGCATCTGGAAAGGAGTTTCAGGCAATGGACAGCAGCCAATGAGTGATGTTCTATGGCAGAGGTGAAAGTGCTGCAGGGGGATGTGGGGTAACATTTTTGGTTTCGTAATATGTGTTAGAAGAAGTTGAAACTAAAAGATCTGCTAGTGGAGGTTGAAGAAGATGCTTAGATTGGGTAAAGATATCTTGTAACATATTTTATATATATATATATATATAAAATTTATTTTATTTTATTTTTATTTTTTTGAGACAGAGTCTTGCTCTATCACTCAGGCTGGAGTGCAGTGGCATAATCTCCACTCACTGCAAGCTCTGCATCCCGGGTTGACACCATTCTCCTGCCTCAGCCTCCCCGTAGCTGAGACTACAGGTGAACAACACACCAGGCTAATTTTTTGTATTTTTAGTAGAGACGGGGTTTCACAGTGTTAGCCAGGATGGTCTCGATCTCCTGACCTTGTGATCCACCCACCTTGGCCTCCCAAAGTACTGGGATTACAGGCGTGAGCCATGGTGCCCAGCTGATATCCTGTAACATATTTAATGAATTCTCTATCAATAAACAGTTAATGGACTTTTTGTTTTTACGAGGTTGTAATAAATTTCCTTATACCTACATGTACATACACACACACATTGTATTATTTCCTTAGGAAAATTTTCAAGGAATAAAGTAATTAGACCAGATGCATCTTATATTTATACCTACTGCAAATCATTTTCAGGAAAGAAATATCAACTTTCATTCAAGTGTATAAGAAAATCCAATTTGTTTTTAATTTACCCTCATCAGTCCTGGGTATCATCTTTCCTTCAATCTTTTTATTTCCACAGAAAAACCACTACACTATTTTAAGTATGCATTTAAAAATTATTTGTGATATAATTCATAAATTTACATTTAATTATTTACATATTCACCTTTAATTGCCATTTGTATTTCTTCTGAGTTACTTGTTCATATCTATTGTCTCACTATTCTATTGAGATTTTTCATTTACTTTATATATTACTTTATATAGTGATCTGTAAGGGTTTTTTTTTGCAAAATTAAGAATCTTATCAGGTCTGTAATTTATGATACATTTTTTCCAGTTTAAAAAAACCTAACTTTATGTTCATGGATAGGAAGAATCAATATCATTGAAATGGCCATACTGCCCAAGGTAATTTATAGAGTCAATGCCATTCCCATCAAGCTGCCAATGACTTTCTTCACAGAATTGGAAAAAACTGCTTTAAAGTTCATATGGAACCAAAAAAGAGCCCGCATTGCCAAGACAATCCTAAGTCAAAAGAACAAAGCTGGAGGCATCATGCTACCTGACTTCAAACTATACTACAAGGCTACAGTAACCAAGACAGCATGGTACTGGTACCAAAACAGCGATATAGACCAATGGAACAGAACAGAACCCTCAGAAATAATGCCACACATCTATGGCCATCTGATCTTTGACAAACCTCAGAAAAACAAGAAATGGGAAAAGGATTCCCTATTTAATAAATGGTGCTGGGAAAATTGGCTAGCCATAAGTAGAAAGCTGAAACTGGATCCTTTCCTTACTCCTTATATGAAAATTAATTCAAGATGGATTAGAGACTTAAATGTTAGACCTAAAACCATAAAAGCCCTAGAAGAAAACCTAGGTAATACCATTCAGGACATAGGCATGGGCAAAGACTTCATGTCTAAAACACCAAAAGCAAAGGCAATAAAAGTCAAAATTGACAAATGGGATCTAATTAAACTAAAGAGCTTCTGCACAGCAAAAGAAACTACCATCAGGGTGAACAGGCATCCTACAGAATTGGAGAAAATTTTTGCAATCTACTCATCTGACAGAGGGCTAATATCCAGAACCTATAAAGAACTCAAACAAATTTATGAGAAAAAAACAAACAACCCCATCAAAAAGTTGGCAAAGGATATGAACAGACATTTCTCAAAAGAAGACATGCATATAGCCAGCAGGCACATGAGAAAATGCTCATCACCACTGGCCATCAGAGAACTGCAAATCAAAACCATGATGAGATACCATCTCACACCAGTTAGAGTGGTAATCATTAAAAAGTCAGGAAACAACAGGTGCTGGAGAGGATGTGGACAAATAGGAACACTTTTAGACTGTTGGTGAGATTGCAAACTGGTTCAACCACTGTGGAAAACAGTTTGGCGATTCCTCAAGGATCTAGGACTAGAAATACCATATGACCCAGCCATCCCATTACTGGGTATATACCCAAAGGATTATAAATTATGCTGCTATAAAGACACATGCACACATATGTTTATTGTAGCACTATTCACAATAGCAAAGACTTGGAATCAACCTAAATGTCCATCAGTGACAGACTGGATTAAGAAAATGTGGCACATATACACCATGGAATACTATGCAGCCATAAAAAAGGATAAGTTTGTGTCCTTTGTAGGGACATAGATGCAGCTGGAAACCATCATTCTCAGCAAACTATCACAAGAACAGAAAACCAAACACCACATGTTCTCACTCATAGGTGGGAATTGAACAATGCGATCACTTGGACTCTGGAAGGCGAACATCACGCACCAGGCCTATTATGGGGAGGGAGGAGGGTGGAGGGATGGCATTGTGAGTTATACCTGATGTAAATGATGAGTTGATGGGTGCTGACGAGTTGATGGGTGCAGCACAAGTATACATATGTAACAAACCTGCAAGTTGTGCACATGTACCCTAGAACTTAAAGTATGATTAAAAAAACAAAATAAAACAGTAAATTAAAAAAAAAAAGAGCAAGGCAACAGACTTAAACCTAAAACATCAATAATTACATTAAATGTAAATGATCTAAAACTTTAATTAAAAAGCAAAGATTGTCAAAAAAAAAAAAAAAAAGAAAAGAAGCAGCTGATAATGTCAGTCCAATTTGTATTGAGACCATAGTGATTGGTATCAGTTGAAACAATAGATAAGTTTTGAAAAAAAATTGTTTCTAGCCTCTCATCTAATCTTCCAAAAATATTAATGGGATTTAGGATTCCACTGTCCTTACTACTTTAAATTTAAATTAGTTTAAATTGAAATGGTATTAATAATCCAATAAACTTAAAATATTTGTAATTTTGTGTAAGTATAAATGGATGCCAAAAATCTATCACTTCATGCCTCTTTCATATACTTTACAATGTAAGTTTTATGCAGTGCATATTATTTCATTAAGACCTAACATATTAAATAAATATACTAAATGGTGAAAAAAGCAAAAAACAAAAAAAACCTAACTTTATGATTTGTGTTATAGAGAGTTCAGATGTTTATGGAGTCAAGTCTTTATGCTCTGTGCATTTGTATAACGCTTAGAAAGGTTTCCTCACTTAAATATTATAAGGATAGTTTTCTATGTTTCCTTCCAGTATTTTGTTTTATATTTTTGTTCAAATTTTAACCTGCATATGAAAAATCATGTAATGGATGATTATGTGTAGGTTTATTTTACAAAAAGATAATGATGAGTTGTTAAATATATTTTTCTTTCTGTTTACATTATTTACCATAAGATTAAACAATTGCTCTTAAATTTAAAATGCCATTTGTTTTATCTCAAAATTGTGAGACATAATTATATTAAATTTTGTGTATTTATTCTAGAATCTCATAAAAATTTCAGCCAGAGCAAAAAATTAATAAAATACACAGTAAATATAAAAAATATGTAAATGATGTATCAACATAGCAAAAGTTCTACTTGGAATTTCAAAGAAAAATCAGTCTTGCTTCTATAAGACTATCTATCTACTAGTAAGTGAATCTGATTATCTTTTTTTAATATAACTTTTATTTTAAGTTCAGGGGTACATATGAAGATTTATTATATAGGTAAACTTGTGTCATGAGGTTTTGTTGTACCGATTATTTCATCACCCAGGTATTAAGCCTAATATTCCTTAGTTGTTTTTCCTAATTGTCTCCCTCCTCTCAACATTTACCCTCTGAAAGGCCCCAGTGTGTGTTACCCTCTATGTATTCATGTGCTCTCATCATTTAGCTCCCACTTATAAGTGAGAACATGCAGTAGTTGGTTTTCTGTTCCTGCATTAGTTTGCTAAGGAAAATGGCCTTCAGCTCTTTTTCTTTAGCCAGTCGCTCATTGATGGGCATTTAGGTATATTCCATGTCTTTGTTACTGTGAATAGTGATGCAATGAACATACATGTACATGTGTCTTTACATTAGAATAATTTTTATCCCTTTGGGTGTATACCCAGTAATGGGAATACTGGGTCGAAGGTATTAATATTTCTGTTTCTAGGTCTCTGAGGAATTACCACACTATCTTCCACAATGGTTGAACTAATTTACACTCCCACCAACAGTGTATAAGTATTACTTTTTTTCCACACTCTTGCCAGCGTCTTCTGACTGGTGTGAGATGGTATCTCTTTGTGGTTTTGATTTGCATTTCTCTGGTGATCAGTGATGCTGAGTTTGTTTTCATATGCTTGTTGTCTACCTGTATGTCTTCTTTTGAAAAGTGTTTGTTCATGTCCTTTGCTCACTTTTTAGTGGGTTTTATTTTCTTTTAAATTTGTTTAAGTTCCTTATAGATGTTGGATATTAGACCTTTGTTGGATGCATAGTTTGCAAATACTTTCTCTCATTCTGTAGGCTGTCTGTTTAATCTATTGATAGTTTCCTTTGCTGTGCAGAAGTTCTTTTGTTTACTTAGTTCCTATTTGTCAATTTTTGCTTTTGTTGCTAATGCTTTTGCAATCTTCATCATGAAATCTTTGCCAGTTCCTATGACCAGAATGATATTGCCTAGATTGTCTTCCAGGGTCTTTATAGCTTTGGGTTTTGCATTTAAGTCTTTAATTCATATTGAGTTAATTTTCATAGATGGTGTAAAGAAGGGGTTCACTTTTAATCTTCTGCATATAGCTAGCTAGTTATCTCAGCACCATTTATTGAACAGGGAATCCTTTCCCTGTTGCTTGTTTTTGTCAGTTTTGCTGAAGATCAGATGGTGGTGAGTGGCCTTATTTCTGAGTTTTCTAATTATGTTCCATTGGTCTATGTGTCTGGTTTTGTACCAGTACCATGCTGTTTTGGTTACTGTAGCTCTGTAGTATAGTTTGAAGTCAAGTAAAGTAATAAGATGCCTCCATCTTTGTTCTTTTTGCTTAGGATTGCCTTGGCTATATGGGCTGTTTTTTGGTTCCATATGAATTTTAAAATACCATTTTCTAGTTCTGTGAAGAATGTCAATGGTAGCTTCATAGAAATAGCATTGAATCTATAAATTGCTTTTGGCAGTATGGCTATTTTAATGATACCAATTCTTCCTATTCATGAGCATGGAAGGTTTTTCCATTTGTGTCATCTCTTTGAACAGTGCTTTGTATTTCTCCTCGTAGAGTTCTTTTACTTCCCTTTTTAGCTGTATTCCTAAGTACTTTATTCTTTTTGTGGTAACTGTAAATGGGAGTTAGTTCATGATTTGGCTCTCTGATTGCCTCTCATTGGTGTATAGGAATACTAGTGATTTTTGTACATTGATTTGTTTCCCAAGATGTTGCTGAAGTTGTTTACCAGCTTAAGGTGATTTTGGGCTGAGACTATGCAGTTTCTAGATGTAGGAACATGCCATCTCCAAGCTGGGATAATTTGACTTCCTCTCTTCCTATTTGGAAGTGTTTTAAATCTTTCTCCTTGCCTTATTGCTCTGGTTAGGTCTTCCAATATGATGCTGAATAGAAGTAGTGAGAGAGGGAATCCTTATCTTATGCTTGTTTTCAAGGGGAATGCTTCCAGCTTTTGCCAATTTAGTATGATGCTGGCTGTGGGTTTGTCATAGATGACTCTTATTATTTTGAGGTATGTTCTTTCAATACCTAATTTATGGAGAGTTCTTAACATGGAGCGATGTTGAATTTTACTGAAAGTCTTTTCTTCGTCTATTGAGATAATCATGTGGTTTTTGTCTTTAGTTTGGTTTATGTGATGAATCATATTTATTGGTTTGTGTATGTTGGACCAACCTTGCATCCCAGGAATAAGGCGTACTTGATAATGGTGAATAAGTTTTTTGATGTGCTACTGGATTGAGTTACCAGTATGTTGTTGAGGATTTTTGCATCTATGTTCTTCAAGGAATCTCATTAGTTTCAAAGAGCTTCTTGATTTGTGCCTGAAGTTTTCATTTTTTGTTGTATCTCTGCCAGTTTTTGGTGTCAGAATGAAGCTGGTCTCATAGAATGAGTTAGGAAGGAGTCCCTGTTCCTCAATTTTTTTGGAATAATTTCAGTGGGAATGGTACCAGTTCTTCTTTGTGCATCTGGTAGAATTCAGCTTTACATCTATATGGTCCTGGTATTTTTTGGTTGGTAGGCTATTTATTACTGCCTCAGTTTCAGAACTCATTATTGGTCTATCCAGGGATTCAATTTCATCTTGATTCAGTTTTGGGAAGTTGTATGTTTCCAGGAGTTTATCCATTTCTCCTGTATTTTCCAGTTTACTTGCCTGGAGTTCTTCATAGTATTCTCTGATGGTTGTTTGTATTTCTGTGGGGTTAGTGGTAATATCCCCCTTGTCAATTCTGATTGTGTTTATTTTAATCTTCTCTTGTTTTTTCTTTATTAGTCTAGCTAGAGGTACGTCTTTTTTATTATCTTTTTTTCCCCCCAAAACCAGCTTCTGGATTCACTGATCTCTTGAATAGTTTTTCAAGTCTCAATTTCATTCAGTTTAGCTCTGATTTTGGTTATTTTTTGTCTTCTGCTAGCTTCAAGATTTGTTTGCTTGTGGTTCTCTAGTTATTTCAGTTGTGATATTAGGTTGTTTACCTGAGATCTTTCTAACTTACTGATGTAGGTATTTAGTGCTACAAATTTCTCTCTTAACATACTTTAGCAGTGTTCCAGAGATTCTGGTATATTGTATGTTTGTTCTCATTAGTTTCAAATAACTTCTTGATTTCTACCTTAATTTCATTATTTACTCAAAAGTCGTTCAGGAGCAGGTTATTCAATTTCCATGTAATTGGTTTTAAGTGAATTTCTTCGTCTTAATTTTCAATTTGATTTTGATGTTGTCCAACAGATTGTTTGTTATTATTTTAGTTCTTTTGCATTTGCTGACAAGTGTTTTACTTTTGATTATGTGATCAATTTTAGAGTATGTGCCATGTGGCGATGAGAAGAATGTATATTCTGTTGTTTTTGGTTGGAGAGTTATGTAGATATCTATCAGATCCATTTGATCCACGGTTGAGTTCAGTTCCTTAATATCTTTGTTAATTTTCTGTCTTTATGATCTCTCTAATATTGTCAGTAAGGTGTTAAAATCTCCCGCTATTTTTGTGTGGGACCTCTTTGAAAGTCTCTAAGAACTTGCTTTATAAATCTCAGTAAGCCTGTCTGTATTGGGTACATGTATATTTAGGATAGTTAGATATTCTTGTGGAGTTGAACCCTTTACCTTTATGTAATGCCCTTCTTTGTATTTTTTTTTCTTTCTTTGTTTAAACTCTGTTTCACCTGAAACTAGGATTGCAACCCATGCTTTTTTTCTGTTTTACATTTGCTTGGTAGATTTTTCTCCATGCCTTTATTTTGAGCCTATATGTGTCATCACATGTGAGATGAACCTCTTGAAGACAACATACCAATGGTTCTTTATCCAGCTTCCCACTCTGTGTCTTTTAATTGGGGCTTTTAGCCCATTTACATTCAAGGTTAGTATTGATATGTGTGGATTTGATTCTGTCATCATGATGTTAACTGGTTATTTTGCAGACTTGTTTATGTGGCTTCATTATATTGTCACTGGTCTGTGTACTTCAGTGTGTTTTTATAGTGCCTGGTAATGGTCTTTCCTTTCCATATTTAGTGCTTCCTTCAGGACCTCTTGTAAGGCAGGTCTGGTGGCAACAAATTATCTCAATATTTGCTTGTCTGAGAAGGATTTTATTTCCCCTTTGCTTATGAAGCTTAGTTTGGCCAGTCTGAAATTCTGGGTTGGAATTTCTTTTCTTTAAAAATGTTGAGTATTGGTCCCCAATCTCTTCTGGTTTGTAGAGTTTCAGCTGACAGGTCCACTGTTAATCAGATTAGCTTCCCTTTTTTGGTGACCTGACATTTCTCTAGCTGCCTTTAATATTTTTTCTTCATTTCAACATTGGAAAATCTTGTGATTATGTGTCTTGGGGATGATCTTCTTGTGAAGTATCTTACTGGGGGGTCTCTGCATTTCCTGAATTTCAATGTTGGCCTCTCTAGCTAGGCTGGGGAAGTTCTTATGGATGATATCCTGAAATATGTTTTCCAAGTTGGTTCCATTCTCCCCATCTCTTTCAGAGACACCAATGAGTCATAGATCTGATCTGTTTACATAGTCCCATATTTCTTGGAGGTTTCGTTCATTCCTTTTCATCCTTTTTTTTCCTCTATTCTTGTCTGACTGTCTTATATCAGAAAGCCAGTCTTCAAGCTCTGTGATTCTTTCCTCCACCTGGTCTATTCTGCTATTAATACTTGTGATTGCATTATGAAATTCTTGTAGTGTGTTTTCAGCTCTATTAGATCAGTTATATTCTTTTATATACTGGTTATTTTGTCTGTCAGTTCCTGCGTTGTTTTATCATGAATTTTAGCTCCTTGCATTGGGTTTCAACATACTTCTGTAGCTCAATGATCTTCATTCCTATCCAAAGTCTGAATTCTATTTCTGTCATTTCAGCCATCTCAGCCCAGTTGAGAATCCTTGCTAGAGAGGTAATGTGGTTGTTTGGAAGAAAGAAGGCATTCTGGCTTTTTGAGTTTTCAAGGTTCTTTCACTGATTCTCATCTTTGTGGGCTTAACTACTTTCAATCTTTGAGATTTCTGACCTTTTTTTTAATTGTATTTGATGACATTGGGGTTTGATTATGGCATAAGGTGAATTCAGCCATCTGGCTTTGTTTCTGTAAAATGTTAGGGGGCCAGCACTCAACTCCTGGACTGTGTGCTCTAACTCTGGAGGACTTGTATTGGGCCCTGACTTTGTTGTCTGCCTCCTCCACGTTAGAAATCCACTGTGCTGAGGTTGTAAGTGAGGCATGGTCGCTGTGTTAGCCAGTGTCCAGGTGCCTGCTTCCCTGTAGGTGTTCACTACAGAGTCTGCTTACCTGTAGGCATCCACCATAGTGGTGGAGGCTACACAACTGAGGGGCAGGTAGAGCAGGAGGCCCCTGCTGGCTACTGTGTGCATAGTCATGCTGGAGGAGGTATTGGCTCAGGGGTAGGGTGCTGGCAGGGGCTGGTATGGTTACCTTCTCCATTTCCCGCAAGTGGGAGTGATCCCTCAGAATGGGCAAGGATCAGAAGTTCTCTGCTTAGTGTTAGCACAAAGGCCGGATGCCTGTGGGGACAGGGCTGGCTAGCTCTGTGCCCCCAAAGGCTCCATCTGGCATTGATGGGGGGAGTGAGGGCATACTGCACTCCCATGTGCTGGCAGGCCAAGGAAAGCAAAACCTGCTGCTGCAGACACACACCAGCAATGTTGGGAGTTGCCGTGCATCAGGGGAAGCTGCAACATGGGGAGGGAGTGTGTGGGCTGGTGCATGGCCATAGGGGTCACTTTACTGGAACTCTCTGCCAGTCAGGCATGGTCCGTCAGTGCAGAAGCTAGGGTGCTGGCCTCCAGGGCACCTGAGACTTCCCTGCAAGAAGGTGTTGCCAGGCTGGATTCCCTGGAGATGCCAGCAGACCAGGGGGTGCTCAGACTGCCCCACAGAGTTCAGGTTAGACAGTTCCTAGGGTTAACGTCTCCTCTGGGAGCCAGTCGAGCCTAGTGGCATGGCCATCCCAGGCTGTGCTCTGCTGTGGATGCTCCTGTACCAGAGGACTCTCTGGGCTCCACATCAGCTGGCTTGCTGCTCCTACCACTTCTCTAAGCAGATCTCCCTGACAACTCGAGTGTCTGTAGTGGTTGAGGGGTCTCCTCCTGCTGGGGTTCCAGAGACCATGGTGAGAACAGGTTGCTTCTTGTCAGTTAAACTCACTCATTCCCCTGGAGTTGTTGGGGGCCAGGAAGGAGTCTGATGTGCCATAGACCCAGGCAGGGTTTCCAGCTTTCTCCCCTTCATCCCAACTTCTGTGTCTTCCCTCTGTCCACTCTTGGTACCTTCCCTCTGAACATCTGTTAGAAGCATGCCAGTCATCTTGGTCCCTCAACGGGAGCTGTTCTATGTGGCTGCGTCTATTCAGTCATGTTTCTCTCCCCTGATTCATCTTAATCTAAGTGAAATATCTTAGGAAAAAACAGATTTGGCCTTTTTTTTAAATATTACAATTTGAAGCTGTTTGAATCATTTAAAAGGATATCAAAATGTAATGCCTATTTCTATACACCAAGATAATACATAAAACAAGGAATTGGTGTTTTTGTGTAGACATATTTCTCTCTTTGAATAAGGTTTTCAATAAAATCAATACAATTTCATTTGAAAATCCAGTTTTTAAGACTTTCTCAGAGCTTAGTGTAAAACATTGTGTTACCTTTAAAACTTTAATACAAGCAGGCATAGGTTTTTCACAATGCAATTATAGATGTGTTAATCATTTATTTGATGGATCATTTTAAAGATATTTTTGTGGAAATACAAATGTAAAACAAAGGTTCTTGATACTAACAAATTCCAGTGCCTCCCTCATATTTCTGTTATTGACTTCATCAAGCAGTCTTTGTGGTAGTCATGGAAATGTGCCAGTTGGGTATTCCTTCATGAGAAAACCTGCACTAGGAGTGCACTTACTTAACAACTTCTAGGTGTGAGTCATTTCAGGATCTGTCTCAGCTTCAGATACAAGGCCATGTTCTTCTTGGAAACTCCCAGTTGATGACTGAGCACAATGGAGGTACAAAGTTCACCATATCTGTCCATTGAACTCAACCAATAGCCTTCATGCTGAGCTCCACATTGGTCTGGCTGAAAGTTTCCCAGAGCTGATGTCTTTCCTGCCCAATCCTCCTCCACTTCCCACCTCCTTCATAAGTGTCAGACCAGCATTGTCAGCCAAAGGTTGTACCTGCCAACTATAGCTCTCTTAATATAAATGATAAAGATAAATGCTTTCACAACCATTTCCCTTGAGATACACACACACACATACACACACACAGACACACACACGTTTACACTGACATATACCACAATTCTAATTCTCTCGGTCTGGTTCCAAAAAGATCTTATTGAAGCATGTATTAAGCATTTTCTATAGCAAGAAGCAGCACTAGATTCAGTAGGATACAGTTTCTTATTGGAGCTCAGAACATGATACCCCATAGTATAGTGCTTTGACATGCTGAGTACTTTGAATTAAAAGAGATTGGAAGGCCTCAGAAGCAAGTTCTCTCCGTCCTTCTCCTGCCCTCTGTCTCTCACCCTTCTTTCTCCCCTGAAACAACTTGTAGACAGAATTCATCTTCCACAAGGTGGGTCATAGAAGCTAGAGCCTCCCTCCCCAACAGAAGCCACAATACCTAGAAATATTACCCCTAAACTTCCTCACCTTTCTGTGTAGGAGGTGGCCATAAAGACATTTTCTCATCTACTTTGCCTGATAGTAGGTCATAAGATCCTTGTTCCAGGAAGGTCCTACCCCATACCTGGGAGGTAGGAGTGTTGCACAAAGAAGCAAGAAGAATCTGGACAGATAGGCCTTGCTGGGTGCCTCCCCATCACCCAGTCTGTTACCATCAGTTCACACGCTTTTTGTCCAATTGCATTTCTGTACAACTTTTCATTCTTCATCAAATCTAAGCATAAAAAAGAAGAGTTTTCCCTGGGTCTTTGGGTCTTCATTTTTTAAGTCTCCTATGTTATGTAAAACTTTGATTAAATAAATTTGTTATGATTTTCTCTCATTAACCTGTCTTTTGTTATATGAGTGTTGATTGCGATGCTTATGATGGACAAGGAAAGGTATCATGACCTTCTGTCCCTACATCCTAATACCACCAGATTTATAATTTTTCAGAAAAAATAAGATAAATATTAAAATAAGCACTATATAAGTTAAGTGAAGAACTATGAGGTATAAATAATAATGTACAATGATATATAAATATATAATTTGGTAATAATACAATAGTGATTAAAATTTTAATATTTTATTTATCATAGATTCTGATTTTTTATACTACTACTTATCTTTACTGAGTTTTTTGGCATCCTCTTAAATTTTGTACCCCAAGCAGTGCCTCACCCCTCACTCCCCTTACCCCCATCCCAGCCCTTTAAAGCACTACAGAAATATTAGCCATAATTATTTGGAGTAAAGTAAGACAGAATCATAGCTCCCGAAATTAGAAAAGAGTCCGACATGCTTTGACTCATAAGGGCACTTAGAGTCTGTATTTTCTCAAACAACATTCAAATCCCGTTCGGTGGCCCACACAGTCCTACATAATCTAAGTTTGTTCTCACCATCTCATCTCACCTCTCCCTTCCCTGGCTCATGATGCTCAAGTATCTCTCACCTTCCTTCAGTTTCTTTAAATGCACAAGCCTTTTTTCTCCGACTCAAGGTGTTTGTATGTACTTTTCGTTCTCTCCTTCCCTCCTCCCCTTCTTTCAGGTCTCATTTAAATGTTCTTTCTTTAAAGAGAACTGCTTCTTACTTCATT
This sequence comes from Theropithecus gelada, assembly GCF_003255815.1. Lineage (NCBI taxonomy): Eukaryota > Metazoa > Chordata > Mammalia > Primates > Cercopithecidae > Theropithecus > Theropithecus gelada. The sequence goes on from NC_037679.1 coordinate 127,156,444, forward strand.
GTGTCTGGTACAAAACAGAACTCAACAAGTATTAAATTAAAAAATATTTCCAGCTAGATCATTCAACATGTGTTTTCTCTGCATTATGAGTTCCAAAGCAAACATATATTTATCTATGATGTGTATACTCAAGGACTGAGATAAAGTTAAAAAGAGGCAGATGAGAACAGAGCACAATAGACAAAAATGTATTGAGAGACCACAACTTTGAGTCTCACTGTAACTTATTCATTGGTTTGATTATCTGAAAGCATATATATATATATATATATATATTTTGACCTTAAACATTTCTTGTCAATCTAAAATTTTATAGTTCACTTATTTTTCTCATTCATTTACTCACTCATTCATTTTATAATTCAAGCCATGTGCAGGCCCTGGGCTAGTCACGAGGGGTACCAGGCAGGATGAAGTCGTCGGATTGTTCTTTGTGGAATTTATATCCTAGCACTTCTTTCTTTTGGGACCATTAAAAAGAATAACAATAGGTGAGTACATTTTGAAATGATTTCTGTTGTTTTTTATGAGAATCTGTCAACTGGATGTAAAAGACAAGAGCATTCTTAAAATTAAGGAGCATTAGTGTCCCTACTTCTTATAAAAGATAGCCAGGGAGCATTGGCCCAGGGCAGACTACCCACAGCACATCTTACCCATTTTGATAATCTTCTGTGGCCCCTACATCCTGAGTCTAGTAGCTGTCCTCTTAGTCTTGAAGAGAAAGATAAACTATGAGATATTTATCTTCCTTTTATGAATTCTAAATAAACGCAACCTGGGTGGATACATTGCTATCCAAAGGGCATACATTCTGTCACATCCATATATTCACATGTAATGCTTCTATACTTTAATCCCAGTAACAAAGCAATTTTCTCATAAATTTGTCAAGAAAAGTGAATGATAAGAAGGCACACAATTCCAACCTGTCACACATCACAATTTCAAGGTAACTGTTCTAGAGAAATGGAAATAATGTTAAGCATAAAAATTTCAGAGTGGAAGACAAGTTAATTTAATTTCATGCCACTAAAGATAATGTTATTAAGCATCAAACAGTTTTGCTAGCTGACTTTTAACACACTTTTAAAGTTGAACTAACTCATTTATATCAGAGTTTGGGGAAAGTTTATGAAAAAGTTGAATCAAGGATAGACGAGCAGGTAGCAATATTCAAATACATGCAAAATATCAAGTGAAATTGGTAACTGAGATTGAATATAGAAATGAACTTGGAATCATAGAATTTTACTGCCAGAAGGGGCTTTAGAGATGATCTGATTCAATTTTTAGTGAAGCAGGCAAAGGATTTAAAAAACCACCTTTTCCATTAAGAAGATAATTCTACCTCACCCCCATACTCTGCCATCATCACCACAATTTGGACTAAAGAAAAAATGTAATTCTTACTGTATAATTTTATGTATCAGAAATAAAAAAAGATGATTGTGGTTGGATAAAATACAGAAAATAGAAAATCTAGTTGCTTATCTCTGCTATATTTTACTCTGCCTTTGTTAGAAAGATACAAGAAATATTTGACTGTGTGGGCAGAAAGAAACATATTTCTATATTCAGAGAAGAGTTAAAATAACATGTTTTGGCTTATAGAAGAAACAAAGAACTTGTTCATTTAGTAATATCTGACAAAAAGGAAACAGTGCCTCTGAGAGGTGACCACTGAAGCATTTAGTATGTTTCCTTTCACTGTTTTCCCCCTATATATCTATTTTATATAGTTGAACTCATACTATTCTAATTCTGCTTAGTATTGAGTTGGTAGAGGGCATGGTATGTGTGGGGTGACAGTCTATGAGAATGGACCATAGGTCACATAGCATGTCAAACAGGACAGATGATTTAGGCTGGGGTCAGACCACAGAGAACCTTGAACACCACACCATTGGGGAAACATTGTGAGGTATCCTGAGGTATCCCTTAACTTGAGAAGATTGCAACATCTGTTCTGCCCCTGCTTTCTGCATACTGACTTGGAGGCAAGGACTCTCTAGGGTCACCTATGCAGCAATTACTTATTAAGCCATAAGCTTGTAATATTACTTGTCTGCAGAACTTGTTATGCAATAGTTCATTCATTTACCCTGGCACAGGTCCCAGCACGATGGACCTGAAGATAACTCAAATAATGTTCTAGAGGAGAACCTCTATTTCTTCCAAACTACATAAACTCTGCACTTCCTTTCCTAGGACAAATACAATATGAGAGGGTATAGTGCTGTCGTTATTGCAGGCTCACTCAATAGCCCAATAAAACGTGCCCTAATTTTCAGCTAATTTTGTTGCTTTTGCAAAGTTCTTCAATGCCTCATTTTAAGATTTTTCCCTATCATAATCTGGCATAAAATAATTCCCTAATAAATGGTTCTACCAAAAGCAGAGATAATTAAATGATTAATGAAATTAGAATTTTAAAAGGTCATTACCACAGTTTTGTTTTGATTTTGAAAATAATCAGATTGAAAATTCTAACTGGTCATAATTACAAAGCAATATCATATGCACCATGTTCTTCACAAATTTCATTTGTTACATTAAAGTTGTATTTAGGAGAGATAATTTTAATATAGATTAATGGTTTCATTTAAGGTTGTTCTGGCTTGAGCATTTATTTTATTTTATTTTTTTGTTTGTTTGTTTTTAGACAGGGTCTCACTCTGTCACCCAGGCTGGAGTGCAGTGGCAGGATCTTGGCTCACCACAGCCTCCACCTCCCAGGCTCAAGTGATTTTCCCACCTCAGCCTCCCAAGTAGCTGGGACCACAGGAACGTGGCACCATGCCTGGCTAATTTATTGTATTTTTGGTAGAGCCAGGGTTTCACCATGTTGCCCAGGCTACTTGAATTCCTGAGCTTAAAAAGTCTGCTTGCTTTGGCCTCCCAAAAGACTGGAATTACACGTGTGAGCCACTGCGCCAGGCCAGCTTGAGCATTTCTCACAGTTCTAAATATATTTGAGTTAACAGACAAACCATATTTTACTTTCTATTATATTTGTGTAATTACTTTTCAGGAAAAGCCTGCAAGCTCTATCCTGATTACCTTCATCAATATGCAGGAAAAACAGATAGGTGCTCATAGGAGCACTTTTAAGTGAGCAGTAGGAGGAAGCTACTTACTGAAATGGAGAGGCTTAAATGAATGTAATGCATGCACAGAAGCTACTGTTACTTAAAGAATAGCATTTTTTTCATGGTCCAAGGATACATGCTATGTAATTTTTACTGACATTTCAAGTACTTGAGACTTTAAACATCCACCTACTTTCCAGCATAATCAACTCAGTTTCATTCTTAAGCTGCAGTATAGTTTATTAATATATATCCTGTATATATATACATATATGCAGCAGAATGGCTCTTAATTTGTTTTTTCCTAGTACAGATATATTCCTTCAGTGTTTTGTTGTAATTTTCTCAAATTGGCAACCAACCAGTCAATATAAAAAAGCCATTACTCGAGCTGTGTTTACTTCAGGGGGTCTGAATTGCTCTAAATCCTTTCTCTAGGGTGTCTTTGAAATCATCTTGCTATAAAATAGCTTTGGTTTGATTAAAAAAATAATTTTAGTACCAGAAACTATTACTTGCCGGGAACCTACCCGTGAAAGCTCTAAGACTTTCACAGGTGTTAGAACCATCTACAGGATAAGAGCAAGATCGACATTTAATAGTAAAATTTCACAAATATTAATTCTATCTAGTACTCCTTTTAGGGAGCCATTTGTCATTTCATTTTTTAATCCTGGTAAATAGAGGCAGGCTACACTCAAGAGACAGATAAAAGCATCAGGAAGCCCAAATCCAATTGAGAAACTATGTTCAAGTCCATATTTTGCATTAAACTTAATTGCCAACACTTATCAATGAGAAAAATTATGTTGCAAGTTAGTTTTGATCATTGCAGGTTGAATCTGTAAGCTCTGAGAAATTATTCTTTTTTATTTTCATTTGATGCATCACATAATTAGGTTTAATTAAAAGATCATCATGATTTTAAAGAGTTTTGATTATAGGTATTTTACTCTTTGAAAGAACAGACGGTAGAGTTAGGAAAAATGAGTGGAAGTTATACAAAGTTGGATTTTTGTCTCAATGTGGAGAAGTATCTTCTAACAATTACAGCTATTAAAAAAAGGAATAGACTGACTTGTAAGGTAGTAAATTTCCTGAGTTTGGAAATTCCAGTCAATGGCTGAGTGAACACTTACCAGAGATGCTGTGAGTGGAATTCTTACTTTGGAAAATCAAGCTAAATGGCTTCATGCACCCAGTGTTCCAGAAAGACTAAGAAATATGCCTAACCTTAAAAAAATTGGTCATGTACTCTGTCTCGAATGCCCTTTTTTCTTGAACTTCTACTCTTCCATTAAGACCCAGTTTAATTGCACCCTTTCCTTTTCAACAAAGTGTTTTTCCTTTTGTATTTTTACAGAATTTTGATGGATACATTTTAAATTGTTATTTTTAAAAGTTATGTACTTGTCCTGTCTCTCCTGCTAGAGTTGGAGCCCTCAAAAGCAGTGCCTGCATTCTATGTGTGCTTGTATTTCTAACATTTAGCACAATGCTAGACATATCATTTACACTTAATAATGGCTACAACACAAAGCCACTGCAAATATGGTGCTCGGGCTACACATATTCTACAGTATTTTATATACATTTTCTTGAGGTAGGTATTATTTGTATTTCATTGAGGACAAAACCAAAGCTCAAACTTTGCCAAAGTTACCACACTAAATAAGTGGCAGGAGCCCTGGAATCTGAACTTAGGCAGAAATAGTAGCTGAATTCCAATACCATTAATTATTTTCACTTCACAACCTAGCTTCTTTAAACTACTCTCTCATCTAAGATACTGTGAGTCTCACTTTCGGTTTTGATATAGTTTAAGTATTTGTCCCCTCCAGATCTCATGTTGAATTGTGATTTCCAATGTTGGAGATAGGGCTTAGTGTGAGGTGTTGGGTCATGGTGGTGGATCCCTCATGAATGGCTTGGTGCTCTCCCCATGGTAGTGAGTAAATTCTCTCTCTGTGAGTCTACACAAGAGCTCGTTGTTTTAAAGAGTCTGGCACCTCGCTCCCTTCTCTCTCTTGTCACCTCTCACTATGAGATATGCTGGCTTCCTTGTTGACTTCTGCCATAATTGTAAGCTTCCTGAGGCCTTACCAGAAGCTGAGAAGATGCTGGTGCCATGCCTGTACACCCAGTAGAACTGTGAGCCAAATAAACCTCTTTTCTTTGTATATTACCCAGCCTCGGGTATTCCTTTATGGCAATGCAAATGGATTAATATAAGTTTAAACTAATTAAAACTTTCAGAAACCTCATAAATCTTCTGGGGAGATCAAGTGAAACTTATCTGGAACAATTTGACTTTTGTATTTAATAAATGACTTATGCACTGAGGACAATAATCTATTCCCTTCGATGAAGAAGCTCTCATACTTCCCCTCAAAAATGTAAACTTGCTTTACATAAGAGGTGCTTAGAATGCCTTTAAAAAATAGTAATGTGCTCTTTTTGTATACAAGTTGAGTGTTTCCTTGGAATTAGTAGAGTCTTTTAAAGTTCAAATTAAATTAAGTGAATCAGGAAAGAGCCATGGTTTCATTGTAACTTTTGGAGAAGACTTTCATAAAACTTTATACACTGGCCTAGGGAGGAAAGAAGACATGCACAGGAGGACCTCATACACCTGCTATTCTCAGAAGATGCTGGATGGCACAATGGCTTGAGAGTCAAAATGATTCTATCATCAGCAATAGAAATGTAGATCACTTTAGAAGGCCAAATTGTCCAGTTTTGATATTGCTTTTTTGGGATGGCAGGAGAATTAAAAAGTCTTGAACGTCATACATGTTGTTTTGAAATGTAAGGTTTAATATTTACAGAATTCTAATATATCCCTATTTCTTCTTTCTGTTTATCAGCATAAACATGTAATTTCCTCAATCAATATTATTTTAGATAATATAATTATCTTAATTTTCTCTTAGCACCCACAAAATGCGTATTCTAAACATATTTTTCTCTGTGAAGTAATATTTTCATGCACTTACTTAGTAGTTCTATTTAATGAAGTTTCAATTAACTCATTCTTTGCATGGTTTACTTCCTGACTGCCTGGAAATTGCTATTACTAAAGTTTTAGGTAAATGTCCTCTGAATGCATCTAATGTAAATTGAATATTAACAACTGATACTTTTGGCTTATATTAATTCTTTTTTATTGCCATCAGAATTGAACTGGAAGATAGATGTTAGCTCATTCTAAGCCCAGTTTTGTGGGGCTTGGAAGAAAAATTCCATTTATCACGTTTTAAATGTTTCTAGTTGTCCATGCAAAACTTTAAAATGCATGTTAAATAACTTTGCTAATTATTATGAAAAACATGTCAGCTAACCATTCAAACTATTAAATTTCAATTATAAATGAAGTAATCCTACCTCTGTCTCCCTCTGTCAGTCGTCTATCTTTCTACCTATTATCTAGTGCTTTTTAAAAATGACTCCAAAATGGTGCTGTATAATGCTGAAGCTAGGTCACACATGGTGATACAACTTCCAACAAGTTCACTGAAATAGTTGCATTTGGAGTCTTGGGCTGCCATATAAGGAGTCCAACTCCTTTAAGATTCTAGGGAAGTCAAGCCATGTGGAGTAGCCATGTGGAAATAATCCTGTCAATAGCTCCAGTTGGGCTCCCAGCCAATAGCCAAGGTCAGCTTTCAGCCATATGAGTAACCCATCTTGGTCACTGCATCCAGTTCAGCCTTTGAATAATTTCAACCCCAACCAAAACTGGACTGCAATGACACAAAAGAACCTGTACAAGAAACTTTCAAATGAGTCATTCTTAAATTTTTGACCCACAGAATCTATGAGCATAAGAAAATAGGTATTGATAAAAGGCACTGAGTTTGGGGTAGTTTGTTAACAGTAGTTGTAATCAAACCAGTCTATATTTAACAAAGCAGAAACTAGAGAGGGAAAGCTCCAGATTTAGTACCCAGCAAAAGAAGGAAACTAACTTGATGAATATCAACACAGGCAATGATCAATTAATAAATGTGTATTTCAACATATATTTCTTAGAACATCTTTATGAATAGTCCTGTGCTATACTGCACAGGACCTAATGCACCTAATAGTGCTGAGTAATTACTAAAAAATAATTACATTACAATCTACCATTAATTATTATGGGGTATCAGAGAAAGTTGGCATGAGTTGAGGTTATTGGTGAAGTATCATTTAGGAAACAAACTTGAACTAATTTTGAAAGATAGAATGTAGATAAGTAGACAGGAGAAAGGGAGAGCACTCCAGGTGGAATACAGCATGAATAAGCATGTGGAGGGCTTTAAGTTTTCCCAGCTTGGTAGCAGTAAGGAATTCTCTGGCTGAAGTAGACTCTGTTAGATTCAGTGGCGAGTCACTGGGGATGGTAGAGTAGAAGAGAAACTTGATGGTGATATTTTAGGGAGTTTTGGCTGTATGCAGAGGAAATTGGAAGTAGGAAGCCAGTCTTTTGGCATTTGTCTACCAATCTGAAACTTTGTCCTCTTTACACTTCTGCTTTCAACCAGTCCTAATCTGTATCTTCTATAAGCTTGGTATAGACTTGCCTATTCTTTTCTCTTAAAAAGGTTTTGTTTGAGTTGTACCACCTTCAAATACCTGAAAAAATATGTTCTATTGCTATTATTGCTAGATAGCTGATATAGTCAGGGTTGTCCAGAGAAACACAACCAATAGGATGTATATGTGTGTGTGTGTATATGTGTGTGTGTGTGTGTGTTAGAGAGAGAGAGAGATGTATTTTAAGTAATTTGCTGGAAAACACAAAATCCGCAGGATGGACCAGCAGGCTGGAGACTCAGGGAAGAGCTGTTGCTGCAGTTCAGGTCCAAAGGCCATCTGCTGGCAGAATTCCCCCTTGATTGAGTTGACCTTTTTTTCTCCTCTGAAAGAAAATGCTGATTTTGGAAGAGAAAGTGGCAAAGTCGTGTGAATCCAGGTTGCACATATCTTCCTGATCATGCCATATTTTCATGCCATCACCAAACACTAAATTGCAGGCACCTAGATCTTGGACTTCCCAGTCTCCAGAACTGTGAGAAATAAACTCCTGTTGTTTAGAAACTCTCTAGTCTATGGTATTTTGTTAAGAGCAGCCCAAATGGACTAAGACAGATGATATATTTGGCTCTGTGTCCCCACCCAAATCTCATGTGAAATTTTAATCCCCACGTGTCAGGGGAGGGACCTGGTGGGAGGTGATTGGATAATGGGGGTGGATTTCTCCCATGTTGTTCTTGTGATAGTAAGTGAGTTCTCATGAGATCTCGTGGTTTAAAAGTATTGCCCTTCCCCCCTTGTTCTCTCCTGCCACCATATAAGACATGCTTTGCTTCCCCTTTGCCTTCTGCCATGGTTATAAGTTTCCTGAAACTTCCCCAGCCATGTGGAACTGTGAGTCAATAAAACCTCTTCTTTAGAAATTACTCAGTCTTGGGAAGTTCTTTATAGCATTGTGAAGACAGACTAATACAACAGGAAACAAGAGGACCTCTGTTTCAGCCTTATCTACTGCTAATTCTGTCCATTCATAGGCAATTCTTTACAGTTTTTACTTATTTCTTCTGATATTTATTTTCTTATTTCTAAAATGCACATGCTATCATTTCCTGACTTTTCAGTTTTAGACATTCCTCGTTGACTTTGAAATAAGAAAGGTAAGAATTTAGGCCCTCCTCACCTCTTATCATTGCATAATTATAAAACATGATTAGATTTTACATTATTAAGACTAAATATTAATCTGAGCTAAACCACAAAATGATGTGATATGATATGATTGCCTTTCCATTTTTGAACAATTTATATTGTTATGCCCTGTTTTGGGAATTAACAACGATGATTTTTGGCATTCATTTAATTAACTCTGTACTTACCCCTAATCACACATCCTTAATTTCTCTACCAGAAGTGTGTACCCGATGTTAAAACCATCAGATAATGTTTAATTTAAAATATCCATAATCTGCTAATCTGTGATCAACTCCAATCTGTCTTAGTTATTTTCTAAAACTGCGATTCTCCTGACATCATGGTGCCTTTCATCTCTGTCATCCTAGAAGTTCCTCTGCGTATTGCATTTTTTTTTTCTAGTACACTGGGGTTAAATTTTTGAGATCTTGCATGCCTAAAGATGTCTTAATTCTATCCTCAGACATAACTGATAGTTGGGTTAGATTCAGAAGTCTAGTTTGGATATCATTTTACTAAGAATTTTTGAAGGCTTTGCTGCATTTTATCCAATATGTATTTTTCTCTTGTATGGCACCATATTGATTTTCATTCCATCATGAGTGATTTTTGTTTCTTTGTTTATTTTTTCCTTCTCTGGAAACTTTTAAGATGTTTTATTTGTTCCCAGTGTTTCACAAAGTGAAATTTCACATTGAAGTGGCTTTATATTGAATGAAATAAAAATATTTTACCCCAAAACATACTTCTTTACATATTTTGAGATGGCTCAAGAAAGCCAGCAAACCAAAGTAACCCTGAAAAGCTGTCTTTTGTCACAGAGGAATGAATCTGTAGAGAATCCACATCTATGCAGCCAGGCCTGCCTTGTCCCGACCTAGAAAGGTTAACTGAGAGTCTGGCACTTTTAAGGTCTGAAAGAAACATTTACCATCTATTCTCTGTCAGGGCTACTGCCTGTGGGGTTTAATTTATGTAACAAGACTGCCTTTTGCTAGCCAAGTCTCCTCTCCCTCTCATAACCTGTCTTGCCACTTAAATATGATTTACCACCATAACCTGTTTTTGACCCTGTTCTGAGTGTGCAGTGTGTGACCTTTCTTTAACCTTGAGATGGTATATAAGCTTATATTATAAGGTTCTGCACCCCACTCTGTGGTTTTCCCACATCTGCACATTAATAAATTTGAATGCATTTTCTCCAGTCAATCTTTTGTGAGGTGATTTTTCAGCAAACCTTCAGAGGGTGAAGAGAAAGTTTTTCCATGGCCTTTAAAATCTGAATCTTTTTTTTTTTTTTTTTTTTTTTTTTGAGACAGAGTCTCGCTCTGTCGCCCAAGCTGGAGTGCAGTGGCCGGATCTCAGCTCACTGCAAGCTCCGCCGCCCGAGTTTACGCCATTCTCCTGCCTCAGCCTCCCGAGTAGCTGGGACTACAGGCGCCTGCCACCTCGCCCGGCTAGTTTTTTGTATTTTTTAGTAGAGACGGCGTTTCACCGTGTTAGCCAGGATGGTCTTGATCTCCTGACCTCGTGATCCGCCCGTCTCGGCCTTCCAAAGTGCTGGGATTACAGGCTTGAGCCACCGCGCCCGGCCGAAATCTGAATCTTTTAATTTAATTTTGTAAGGTATTTGGACAATGCGGGGACTTTCATACATGTTTTAAATAATTTCCTTGAAACAATTATTGTAAAACTTCATCATAATTTATCCAGTCTCATTTTCTTGACCCATCGTTGTGTGATGTGTGTCAGATCTCATTGACAGATCCTCTAACTTTTGTATTTGTCTTTCCTATTTTCAAATTTTGGTATTTGTTCTATATTCTGGAAGATTTATTCAATGTTATCTTTTAATTCTTCTATGAATTTTCCAATATGTTTGTCATTTTTTTTTTTTTTTGCAATGGAGTTTGCCTCTTGTTGCCCAGGCTAGAATGTAGTGGTGTGATATCGGCTCACTGCAACCTACGCCTCCCAGGTTCAAGCGATTCTCCTGCCTTAGCCTCCTGAGTAACTGGGGTTACAGGCATGTGCCACCATGCCTGGATAATTTTGTAGTTTTAGTAGAGATGGGGTTTCTTCATGTTGGTCAGGCTGGTCTCGAGCTCCTGACCTCAGGTGATCCACCCGCCTTGATCTCCCAAACTGCTGGGATTACAGGTGTAAGCCACCATGCCTGGTGATATTTTTAAAGTCTAAGAATTCTGAGGGGTTTATTTCTATTTTTGTTTTTATTTCATGAATGAAATGCCTTCATTTATTTCTTAGAAAACATTACATTTTTTTTCAAATTTTCTTCTGTGTTCTGCATTGTTTCTATTTCTCTCATATTCTTTTCCCCCCTAAAAGTATGTGTTTTGTTTTATCTCTGTTTTCCATGTAAGAGGCTTTTCTCACATTTCTAGTAATCTTACAGTCATTTTAGATTTTCTTTTATATTTAAGAGACATCGAAAGAGCATTGGAAACTCTGTGTGTGAGAGGAGTTTGTCCAAGGTGACCTTCACTATAGCGAAATCAGGTGAGGGCCTAGACAAATCGTTGAGGAGATCCAGTGACAGTCTCTCTAGGTCTTTCTTCCCAGGCATGTAACTCACTCTAGATGACTGCTTCAATCTCTTTGCAGTATATGTGCTTGGTTGGCATCTTGGTGTTTAGTAAAGGGACAGGAGATGGGGGCTCTTACACATGTACCCATCACACTCAAGACTGAAGGCATTCAGCGAGATGCTGCATTCATAAATTATTTGGCTAAGTCCCGCCCCATCCACCATAGCCAGGCCACATCAATGTGGTTATAGTATTCATCTGAAACACAATTGGTGTAGAAAATCTAGTCACTTTACATTGCAAACAGTCTCAATTCAGTAATTAAAAACACAAATCCCCAGGCATTTGTAATAATTCAGGCTTCCAATCTTATTCAAAGGTAAAATTTCTCACTCTCTACCCAGTCTGGAATCTCTTATAGGCTGGCATCTTCTGGTGGAGAAGAAGGTACGGTCATCTCCTTTTTTTCTCAGTTAACTCCACTCCTACTTACTAGTTGCAATTACAGTCTCTTCAAAACTCCCGAAGAAATAGAGGCAAAGGAGTCGGATAAGTTGTAGCTGACAAGAGCTATTGTAAGATGGCTTTGGGGTTGTATTTAAAATGGACTTTTCTCAGACATTTGCATATCACTGAGTTCTTCCACCAATTACTGGTGTTCTTTTATTTGCAGTTACTTTTACAAGGCCAAACATTCTCTTCTAGCAGTCATTCACTCCCTTATCCTTCAGAGGACTTTTCCAATGGTGAGGCCAGATTTTGCCTCTGCTTTTACTGGTGCTTTTGATTGTGCCATTTGAAGAGGCTGTAAGAGAAGACCTAACACAGGTCTCATGCCTTTTCTCTAGTGCAAGGTTCACAGCTGGCTCAAAAACAAAGCATTATTTACCTAAATTCTGGGAGTGCAGGCCAGTTCCAAAATAGCAGCAACTTTGCTTTGTTCCTTTGCTAAAGCAAGGAGTCATGTACTTAATGGCTTAATGACAGGGATGCATTTGGAGAAATGTGTCCTTAGGTGATTTCATTGTTGTGCGAACATTGTAGAGTGTACTTCTAGAAAGCTGGATGAGATAGCCTACTGCACACCTAGGCTATATGGGATAGACTTTTGCTCCTGTACTATACTGAACACTATAGGCAAATGTATTACACAATGGCAAATATTTGTGTATCTGAACATAGCTAAATGCAGAAAAGGTACGGTAAAAGTATAATATAAACAGTACATCTGTATAGGGCAATTACCATGAAAGGAGCTTGCAGGACTGGAGATGCTCTGGGTGACTGAGTGAGTGGGTGAGTGGTGAGTGAATGTGAAGCCCTAGGACATTAATGTACTCTGCTATGGACTTTATAAAACACTGTACGCGTAGTCTATGCTCAACTTAAAAAAATATTTTTTCTTCGATAATACATTAAACTTAGCTTACTGTAACTTTTTACTTCATAAACTTTGTTAAAATTTTTTAGACTCTTGTGATAACACTTAGCTTAAAACACATTGTACAGCTGTACAAACATATTTTCTTTATAACCTCATTCTATAAGATTTCTTTCAATTTAAAACATTTTTTATTTTTTACTTTTTAAACTATTTTTGTTAAAAACTAAGACAAAGACATATATATTAGTTACGCCAACACAGGGTCAGGATCAAGAATATCCCCATCTTCCACCTCCACATCTCCTCCCATTGGAAGGTCTTCAGGGGCAACACCACACATGGAGCTGTCATCTCCTCTGACATGATCACAATGCTTTTTATGAGAGTGATGGACCTGCCTGAGGCTGTTTACCGTTAACTTCTTTTTAATAAGTGGGAGGTATACACTCTAAAATATCAATAAACAGTATAGTATAACAAATATGTACACTAGTATCACAGTCATTCATTTTCATGATCAAGTATTATGTACTGTACATGAGTGTGTGTGTTATACTTTTGTATGACTGGCAGCACAGTAGTTTCCTACAGCAGCATCACCACAAACACATGAGTAATGTTTGTCCTACAACGTTATGACAGCTATGATGTTATTCCCAGACCAAACGGAGGGTTGGCTGCTCTTTCTCATGGCCCAATAATGAGATGCAGATGAACTTGGGAGGAAGAGAGTTTTTATTTCTGTAACCGGTTACAGGGAGAAGGCCTGGAAATTATCACCAGACCAACTCCAAATTACAAAGTTTTTCAGAGCTTATATACCTTCTAAGCTATATGTCTATGTTTAAGTGTGCATTCATCTAAAGACATAGGTGATTAACTTCTTTCAATCTATAACTAAGGTCTGAGTCCTGAAGACCTTCCTCTGGAGTCTCAGTCAATTTACTTAATCTAAGTGGGTCCAGCTGCTGGGGTGATTCCCCTTATCTTGTCTCCTGCTAAATCACAGAGGTTTGGGGAGTTGCTTCAGACTCCCAATAAACTTGTTTGTGGCGGACAGGGGAGTTTCTTCAGACCTTCAATAAAACTTGTTTAATTATGCTTTGAGGTTCAGGAAAGGCCTGGACAAAACTCTTGGTGGGCTTCTGTTATATTCCAGCCTTTGTATAAGGGCACTGGCTTTTCATGTTGAACTTAACTAGTCAGTACTGACACAGTTGTTATAGAGGCCTGTTAGTGAGACATGGCCTGCCATAATGTCACTAGGCAAGAGGAATTTTTCAGTTCTGTTATAATCTTATGGGACCACTGTCATACACATGGTCTGTCATTGACGAAAATGTGATTATGAGGCACATGACTGTATTCAGCCCTTTTTAGGCCTTATGGCTTTGCTAGATGGGAATCAAGTACCAGTGAACCTCCCTGCATCTCCTTGGCTGCTGGGGACAGTTATCCAGTTCTCCAAAAGGTCACACCTGACCAGACATAGTGGCTCATACCTGTAATCCTAGCACTTTGGAAGCCTGAGGCAGAAGGATCATTTGAGCCCAGGAGTTCGAGACCAGCCTGGGCAACATAGCGAAACTTTGTCTCTACAAAACAGGAAAATTAGCCAGGTGTGGTGGCATGTGCCTGTGGTCACACCTACTTGAGAGGCTGACATGGGAGGATAGCTTAGCCCAGGAGCCTGAGGCTGTGGTCAGCTGTGATTGTACCACTGCACACCAGCCTGGGTAACAGAGGGAGCCCCTATCTCAAAAAAAAAAAAAAAAAAAAAAAAAAGAGAGAAGTCACACCAGTGCCCTCTCCTCTTAGGTGTAAAGTAAGAATTGGATACTCCATACTCCATACTCTTCCCCCTTGGGAAAAGTGGGAAATTATACTTGGAGTTTACCGTGAAGTCTCTTTTAAAAAATTTTCACAATTCTCTTCATACTCCAGCAACTCAACTCTTTCATATCCTTGGTAAGGGTGGGAGGGTTAGAGTCACGTATCCAGTTTCAGAGAACTTATATGTTCTGCATATAGTTGAGAACTTCCTTTGGAGTACAACATCTGTACTCCAAGTTTTAGTGAAAACATGTAATTTAACTTAATTTTAAATTAACACAAACAGAACATTATTATATATAGCTCAGATGACTTAATCCAATTGTGACCAATGCTTGGCCACAGATTAGCTTGGTTCATTCCACTTATTGATCATTTTGCAATTTGCTCCAATCTTATCTATCAGAATGTTCAATCAAGTTTTGTACACTTCATAGAGCAATAAGGCCTAATGAAAGCAGGCACTCGCCCAGAGCTTACTATTTTCACACTGTTCTTCACACTTCATACATATTAATTCATTTAAATATTACAATAAATCTAGAAGGCCGGTACTGTTATTATTCTTGCCCCACAGGAAAGGAAATGAGGGCACAAGAAAGTTAAGTAATTTGTCAGTTTATACAACTAATAAATAGTGGTGTTGAGATTTAAACCCAAGCAGTGTGACTTCAGAGACTGTGCTCTTGACCATTTTTTTGTATTACATTTGGGCACATACAATTGAGGAACACTTGAAAGACCCACAGGAGGTAGCTCCTGCCTTGGTAAACTGAGAGCTGAAATATAATACTGAGATGTCAACACTATCATTGCCAACATTTTGCTTGACAATCTCATTGCTTTGCTAGATGGGAGTCAAAGACCAGTAAAACTCCCTGCATCTCCTTAGCTGCTGGGGACAGTTACTTAGCTCTCCAAAAGTCACACCTGGCCAGATGTGGTGGCTCACATTAGTTAGATATAGTTACATCTAACTATAAATAGAAGCTGGCCATAATATATCTAGCCTCCTTAAAAAGTCTTACTTGGACTGGACATGGTGGTGCACGCTTGTAATCCCAGCACTTTGGGAGGCCAAGGCAGGTGGACCACTTGAGGTCAGGAGTTCGAGACCAGCCTGGCCAACATGGTGAAACTCCATCTCTACTGAAAATACGAAAATTAGCTGGGCATGGTGGCGCCCGCCTATAATCCCAGCTATACAGGAGGCTGAGGCAGGCGAAATTCTTGAACCCGGGAGGCAGAGGTTGCAGTGAGCTGAGATTGTGCCACTGCCCTCCAGCCTAGGTAATAGAGTAAGATTCTGTCACCAAAAAAAAAAAAAGAAAAAAAAAGAAAAAGAAAAAAGAAAAAAGTCTTGCTTGGATTTTAGTTTTGAATATAGCATGATATTATCCTAAGATTGATTATATTGATTTGGACTAATATCAAAAAGTAAATTAAATAAAGCTGAGTTTCTTCAAAATGATAATAAAAGCAAGATGAGTTCCAGAAATATTACCAGTGTTTAAAACTAGGTAGATTTATACTGGCATAGAGATGTTTTATATTTTTATTGCTTCTGTAATAAGAAATCAAAATTCAATACCACTTTCAGAGTTAGATTTACGTCTTGAAGATCTGGGTATTTACACTGGTCTATGAGGTTCTATATTTTTGCTGTTATTGCAATTTTAGGGCTAGAAATTAATAAACATAGAGAAGTTGTAAAAATTGGGTTCAACAGTTAGTAACTTTATGTTAGGTAATGAGTTTTTGCTAAGCAAATTATGAAGTATGAAAAAGAAAAATAGCTCAGAGCAGTTTGAGCTATGTGGGGTATACAAAATTTATAAGTCCCAGAGAGAGATGAGTATGGGACTTCAGTCACACCCCTCTTACCTGGCATCCATGCCCAGGGGCAATTGTTTAAGACATTCTTTTTCTTTATTTTCTTCTCTGTAGTTCCCTGACTTGCTGCCTCACTCATTATCTTCACGTTCCTGGACTTTGTGATACAGAGAGCAGTGTATAGCCTAGGAATAGATTATATTATTTTAATGTAAATTATTGGTAAACAACCAAGGAACTGCCTCTTGCTTTTTCCTTTAAAACCCCACTTGTAACTGCTGCTAATTAGAGCATATATTCAGGGCTACTTGAATCTATGCTTCAGGTTGCAGTTCTTAAACTTGGCACAAATAAACTCTCTACTTGTATTAATTTTGCCTCTGTTTTTTTCTTTTAGGTCAACAAGTAGATGCAAAACAAAGTTATATCTTGATCAACTTTAACATTTATCATAGATAAAACATTAAAATAGAGAAAACTGCTAGCATAGAGCTGCAATTCATGTTGTTGGTCAAGCTGGGTACTGCATAGTGGTGTCATTTGCATTAACTATTCTATGGTGGTCTCTGGAGCTATGTATTGTGGTGACCGTGATAGTAAAATCAACTGACTTTAGCCAAGTTCAACAATATTTTCTGAGAGGAAAGCTCATATGAGGAAAATGCAAGGACTTTTTCTGAGACAAAGAGTTTAAACTTTATCCTAATGAGGCATGATTTTTTAAGCCTCCCATTGTGGTGGTCACCCAAGCACCATTAAGTGAAAATGTCATGATTCTCTATTGCTTCTGTATTCAGTGGGTTGTCACTACAAGAGCTGGGAAGCTTCCCATAAGAGTCTCTGTATAAAGGATATAAATTGTCAACCAGTCTTAGAAACCTTGCCTACTGACCTGTAGCAGAAAAGAATATGTGACCCCAAATTATGAGTGTAGGAGACCAAAATATGCCAACCCCAAATATGCCTCTTCGGTGTAGGATTATTTTGAGTTGGTTATTTTGAGAAACTGCAGATATACGAGGAGCTCTGAAAACAGAATAGAGATTATCTTTTTGTAAGGAAAATTAAAATCTGTAAAGGAAATTTCCAGTGGTAAAAGCATCTTCCTTTCAATACCACAAAGAGAAGAACTCTAAATCACTAGAGACTCTTTGTGACGGAGAAGGTATTGACGTAAATCTGCGTGACAGTAATGTGTGTGGCCTTGGACAATTTACCTGTCTGTGCTACAGTTTCCTTATCTCTGAAATAAGTACTTGCATACTAGAGTTCTAAAGCTTAAGTGAACTGAGGTAGGAAGAAAATTTATATCCCAGCTTCAGGCACATTGTATGCTCTTAATAAATGTGCACTAGTGATTTTTAGAGATGCTTTGCTCATGAAACATTCCATTCAAATGACTCATGTTCAGAAGCCCAGTCTGGAAGAATAGTAAAATCAGTTTTCCTGGTTGAGATATATTTGGGAACCCTTGAGATTGCTCCTAGAAACCCTCAAGGTACCTCAGAGTTCACTTGGAAAGCCAACAGTTTACTCTAATTTATGATGTCCCAATCCACTTCACAGATTAGAAAAAAATCTTCCTTTCTGAGTTACTTTCTGGAAGCTGTCCAGCGAAGACATGGCCAATTTGTATCCTCATCTTTGAGACAGAAATGAAAGCAAAGTTCAAATTTCCTTAGTTCATATTCTTTAATCTTTCATTTTGCCCCTATTTGTGAATAAAGCCAGAAAAAAGCCCTTTCAACTAGAACTGTTACTGGTGGAAGGCATCTCAGTTACCCTGAATTACTGGCAGAGAATCCATACATGTTTGCAGCAACTTTCGTTCTTGCCTCCTCAGAAGAAAGAATTCGGGTGAGGGACATAAAGCAGAAGAAGGGACCAAGGCAGGTTTCAGAGCAAGGGTGGAAGTTACTTAAAAAGGCTTTAGAATAGGAAAGGAAGAAAGGTGTGCTTGGAGGAGACCATGTGAAGGTTGAAAAGAGCATTTAAACTTGATCCTAGGGCTTTCTTTTTTTTTCCTCAGACAAAACAAATTGATTTTATTGTGAGACAGAAGATTTTCTCAGAATAGCCAAGATCTTATAAAAACATCTTATTATTATTATTATACTTGAAGTTCTGGGGTACATGTGCAGAATGTGCAGTTTTGTTACATAGGTATACACGTGCCACAGTGGTTTGGGGATCACCTCTTTCCCATGATTCTTCTCTTAGGTGGGCTTCCTGCATGCTCAGTGCCCACCTTACCCTTGGGAATTGAGCATGCACAGTGTGTTTAGGAAGTTGTACATATGCCCATCTGAGGTTTTCTTCCTTTTTTCTAGTGGAGTGTCCCTGAGAGGTCATACTTCGCCATCTTGTTTCTTAAAGCTTATGCCCAGGAAGTTTCTTCTTCCTGGCATCTGCATTCAATTAACACTTTAATATTAATAGCTGTGAAGCATCAGGAGATTGTCTTCTCCTGGTTTTAGAGAGGTAGTGTGATAATTATCGAACCATCACCTGATATTCCTAGTGGGTGGGGGGAGAGCCCTCTGCTGCCTTGCTGATGCCTATCTAACTACCTGTAACAGAATGGCCTAATACTTAGTGGAAAGGGCACTGAACTTGTAATTTAGATATGAGATCCTCTACAGATCTGCCGTAGTTTACTACATATCAGCTGAGTTAATCTTGGATGTTTATGTAACTCCTCTGGGTCTCAGTTTCCTGGTTTGTGAAATAGGTTTAATGATGCTTTTGATACAGTGTTGTGAGAATGTGATAATATCAGTGTACTGACTGCCAGGCAATGTGTCAGAGCCCCAGCATCAGGAAGTCTTCCACTTGCAGGTTGGTAGGAAGACTTTACTAACAAAAGTATAGGTCTGTAAAAGGAAAGTTTCTTAGAAAGCAAGAACACTGCAATAGGGTGCAGTGGAGTGCCTCAGAGAGAGAGGAGTGAGTGCGCCCTGGTAGATATTCCTTAGGAGTATTTATGGACCTTAAGGCGGGAGCTGAAGGATAATTTTGACCATATTAGCCACATAGGTTATGATTAATGATTACATCTGTAGACATTTTGGTGCCTTAATGCCAGCAAGGGTTGCACAATGAATTTTGGCATGCCATTTTGGAGAAGTGCAGGAATTCTAGTTACTTATAATATTTACATTGAAAAGTGGCCTGGAACCAGATGCTGATTTTAGATACTAGAGAAGCTTAATTACTTCTAAAGTCCCAGATAAGGAGTTTTGCCTCTGGATGGCCTGTGTGATGGTCACCAGGTGGTCTTTGCCCCCTTCTAAATTCTTCAGATAAGGAGTTTTTGTCTCTAGTGGCCTGTTTAATGGTCACCGGGTGACTTTTGCTCTCCTCACATACTTAAGGCTGTACCTGGTGCATAGACACTCAATAGATACCAGTAATGCTAATTTCCAATCTAGTTTTATTACGTCATGTGAAGCAGTGGACAAATTTTATTCACTACATATTGGCTAGCGAATAAAGATATTCTCATCTTCAGTTTAGCAGTCTCCAATACATAAGATAGAAAAGTTGTACTAGGAAGCATATCAAGGAAATGAGATTGAACATAACTTATTGACACTGTGTAAAATTTAAATTTGGAATAAACAGGAATACTGTTCATATATAGCTAAAACTGTGCGACTCTTCTCTATTTGCATAAAATTTTTATTTTCCTTAATTTTTAGTAAATCTGTGGAAGCAGCAGAGTCATATGTAAGGTATTCTAAATGATACCACCAAGGATGGGGCATTGACATGCTGAGTATGCTGAACTAAAGAAACAGCTTCAGAACCAAGGTCTCTCTGACCTTCTCCTGCCTCCCTGTCTCTCATCCTCTGCTACTCCCAAAGCACAGGAAGGGACTTTCTATGGTATTCTCTTATCTTACTAAGAAAAGTTCTTCCAGAAGGAATGTGATTGGTATGAGCCCCCTCCATTATGTCTACATTAAGCAGAACTGATTAACTCCTTTTGAAGAGGAGACTAGAGTTCTCCACTCCCAGGACACCATGTCCAGATAGAATTTTTCACCCCTTCTTCTGTGGACCATTATCTGAGAGACTTTATCTGCATAATAAGACACTTTTGTTCATAGTCTAGTTCCTCCCTGCACCCTCCCCCAACTTGTTGTCACCACCCTCCAGGAGTCTTCAAGAACAGGATTCTTTCTGTTGCTCAAAATGCTATTTAAGCTTCAACCATCTAGCCCTTCTTTGAATCTTATACTTTGTGAGACCCTCATTCATATGCACATAATAAATTTGTATGCCTTTTCTCCTGCTAATCTGTCCACTGTCAAGTTTATTTTTCGCTCAAATATTAAAGCTCTACAGGAAAGATAAAAGATTCTCTCACCCCTACGTGGCACTTACATTATACTCAGGGATCTTACTTTACTGACTCATCTCATTAATCAGAAAATCTCAGGTTAAAAATAGTAGCATTTTTAAAGTCATTTTATTATTTTTGGAGAGTTTTAGTATACCTTATGTGGTCAGTACATTGCAGTAAGAATCAGCATTTTAGTGAAAAATATATTGCAAATTCCTCAATCCACAAAAAGGCCTTATATGTTGATAATTAATGATATCTAGTAGAAAATCTACTCATGTAATCTTCTTCCAGAGGTTGAAACTTTTTGCTAATTCTACTTTTTACTTGAGGGAGGGTGGTTTGTCATAAATTTTGGAAATCTGTACTGTCTTTCTTGAAGATACCTCACTGTCAAATTATTTCTAATAATTTTTTATGTATATAGTCTCACATTTCTAGAGATTTAGTTTTTATTTGAAGTCAGAAGACCTAGATTTGTGTTATTTCTTCAACCTTCTAGCCATATGACCTTACATAAATCACTTAGCCTTTCTAAAACTAAATTATCAAATCTTGAAAATGGAAATGTAAACCAAAAAATATCTGAGACATGTCTCAATGAATTTAGAATTTTATTTTGCCTAGGTTAAGGGCAATGCCTGGACAAAATAAACACAGAATCACAAAAACATTCTGTGGTCTGTGTCTTTCTCCAAAGATGATTTTGAGGGCTTCAATATTTAAAGGGGAAAAGTGGGCTGCAGAAAAAAAGAGAGAGGGTATGGTCACATTACTCAATCCACATCTTGCAAGAGAAATGGAGCAGTCAGGGGAACAGTTAATTATGTGTTTGTCTTGCACTTAGTAAATCTGCCACTTTACCTAAGGTAAAGTGAATATAGAGTAGCTACTTATGGAGATATTTAACCTTTTATAGGTAACTGTCAGCTTAGTAATGAAAGAAAAGGCAGCTTCTGGCATGACCCAGCTTTCAGTTTAATTTTTTTTTTTTTTTCTTTTTGCACAGTGACTTGGGGTCCCAAGCTTCTACTTTCCTTTCACAATAATAATGAACTCAGTATTTTCATTGGATTATTACAATGCAATAAAGGGGAATGATGTTAAGGAGTGTTTTGTAATTGCAAAGGGCTATGAAAATACATTGCCATTTCTTTCTTAGTTTGCAAAGGGATGAGGAAAAAGTAAGTATCTATGACTTTTCTCTGACAAGGAGGAATTTCTTTCATTTTCCTTATGATATGCTGATATTTCTGCATCCTTCTAAATGCAGGTATTCTAGAAAAATAGAGAAGTAAATATAATTTAAGATCCGAGGTCAACAATATTTAGTTTGATGCATAGATGTGAAGTTTTAGTGCATGATACAGATCTAGCATCTGGCCTGTCAATACTAGTTTTGTTCCCATGGATGACTTTTAAAGTATTTATTGTGTTCGTATCACTGCACTATGAGGTAAGGATGAGACAGTACCAATCTTGCTTTCAAGGAATTTATATTCTTAGTGGGGTAAAAGGAATGATATAATGAGAAATTAGGAAATGGTGATTATTGCACCAAAAATCATAAATAAAAAAGCCAAGGGATTTCAAAGGAAAGAATGATTACATTGATTGTGGGGACTTTAACAGTGGCATTTGAGATTGACTGGAATGAGAAGATAAGATTTTGTGAGATAGGCAGGGAAAAATAGTATGGAGATGATAACTATAAGGAGTGTTTGGAGAGTAGAAAGGACCTAGTTTTAAATGAAGAATATAATAGCAAGTTGAGATGTAAGAAGACAAAATTTTGCAAAACATATAGTGGCCATATTATGTAAGAACTTAAATAACAATGAAAAAATTTTTCTCTTAGTTTTTAGGCAACACATAGTCTTTGAATATTTTTGATCTAGAAAGTAGCACAGGCAGATATAAATTGCTGACTGATAAGATGAAAAGGGTTGGAAAAGACTTAATGTATATTATGGTTTTGAGTCAGGGTACTTTGGCCATAAGCATTTTGGTTGTAAGGAAAAGAGAGTTATTTGAAATACCTTATGGAAAAGAATAAGAATTAGAACTGGAGCCAAAAAGCCATAGGGACTGATATGGTTTGACTGTGTTCCCACCCAGAATCTCATCTTGAATTGTAATCCAAATTATAATTCCCACATGTTGGAAAAGGGACCTCATGGGAGTTGAGTAGATCATGGAGGTGGTTCCTTCATGCAGTTCTCATGATAATGAGTGAGTTGTCATGAAATCTGATGATTTTATAAGGGGCTTCCCCTCCTCACTTTGCACTTCTCTCTCCTGCCACCATGTAAAGAAGGATGTGTTTGCTTCCCCTTCTGCCATGATTGCAAATTTCCTGAGGCTTCCCCAGCCATGCAGAACTGTGAGTCAATTAAACGCCCCCCCCCCTTTTTTTTTTTTTTTGTAAGTTACCCAGTCCTAAGCAGTTCTTTATGGCAGAGTGAGAATGGAGTAATACAGTAAATTCATCCTGAGGGAGTGGGGTGGTATAAAGATAACCCAAAATGTGGAAGCAACTTTGGAACTGGGTAACAGGCAGAGGTTGGAACAGTTTGGAGGGCTCAGAAGAAGATAGGAAAATGTGGGAAAGTTTGGAACTTCCTAGAGATTTGAAGGGCTCCATAGACAGGAAAATGTGGGAAAATCAGGAAGTTCCTAGAGACTTCTTGAATGGTTGCACCAAAATGCTGGAAGTGAATGTAGACAATGAAGTCCAGGCTGAGGTGGCCTCAGATGAAGATGAGGAACTTCTTGGGAACTGGAGCAAAGGTGACTCTTGCTATGCTTAGCAAAGAGATTGGTGTCATATTTTCCCTTGCCCTACAGATCTGTGGAACGTTGAACTTGAGAGAGATGACTTGGGGTAACTGGCAGAAGAAATATCTAAGTGGCAAAGCATTCAAGAGGAGGCAGAGCATAAAAGTTTGGAAAACATTGGCTGGGCATGGTAGCTCATGCCTGTGATCCCAGCACTTTGGGAGGCCGAGGCGGGCAGATCACGAGGTCAGAGATCGAGACCATCCTGGCTAACATGGTGAAATCCCCATCTCTACTGAAAATACAAAACATTAACGGGGCGTGGTGGTGGGTGCCTGTAGCCATGGCTGGAGTCAAAGCAGCTGGGACACAGCATGCCGTGTCCTAAGGCTGTATGGAGCAAGGGGGTACTGGGCTTGGCCCAGGAAATCATTTTTCCCTCCCAGGCCTCTTGGCCTGCTGTGATGGAAGGGACTGCTGCAAAGGTCTCTGACAAGCCCTGGAGACATTTTCCCCTTTGTTTTGGCAATTGGCATTTGGCTCTTCATTACTTATTCAACTCAGGAGGCTGAGGCAGGAGAATGGCATGAACCCAGGAGGCGGAACTTGCAGTGAGCTGAGATCACGCCACTGCCCTCCAGCCTGGATGACAGAGAGAGACTCTGTCTCAAAAAAAAAAAAAAAAAAAAAAAGTGTGGAAAACATGCAGCCTGACCATGAGATAGAAAGGAAAAAACCCATTTTCTGAGGAGAAATTCAAGCTGGCTGCAGAAGTTTGCATAAGTAATGAAGAGCCAATTGCCAAGACAATGGGGCTAAAAGGGGCCAATAAACACAGGCCTGCGGGTGCACAGAAGTCAAAAATTAAGGTTTGAGAACCTTTACTCAGAATTCAGAGGATATATAGAAATGCCTGGATATCCAGGCAGAAGTTTGGACTCTGCAGGGGCAGAGTCCTCATGGAGAACCTCTGCTAGGGCAGTGCAGAAGGGAAATGTGGGATGGGAGCCCCCACACAGAGTTCCCACTGGACACCACCTAGTGGATCTGTGAGAAGAAGACCACTGTCCTCCAGACCCCAGAATGGTAGATCAACCAACAGCTTGCACCATGTGCCTGGAAAAGCTGCAGACACTCGATGGCAGCCTGTGAAAGCAGCCTGGAGGGAGATTGTACCCTACAAAGCCACAGGGGCAGAGCTGCCCAAAGCCATGGGAGCCCACCTTTTGCATCAGTGTGACCTGGATATGAGACATAGGAGATCATTTTGGAACTTTAAGATTTAATGACTGTGCAGCTGGACTTCAGACTTGTATGGGACTGTATTTTGGCTTTATTTTGGCTAATTTCTCCCATTAGAAATGGGAACATTTACTCAATGCCTGTACCCCAACTGTATCTAGGAAGTAACTAGCTTTCTTTTAATTTTACAGGCTCATAAGTGGAAGAAACTTGCCTTGTCTCAGATAAGAGTTTGGGTTAATGTTGGAATGAGTTAAGACTTTGGGGTACCATTGGAAAGACATTATTGTGTTTTGAAATGTGAGGACACTAGACTTGGGAGGGTCCAGGGGTGGAATGATATGGTTTGGCTTTGTCCCTACCCAAAATCTCATCTTGAATAGTAATCCAACTTATAATCCCTATGTGTTGGGGAGGGACCTCATGGGAGGTGATTATATCATGGGGGTGGTTCCTCCATGCTGTTCTCATGATAGTAAGTGAGTTCTCATGTGATCTGGTGGTTTTATAAGGGGCTTTCCCCCTTTGCTCCGCATTTCTCCCTCCTGCCACCATGTGAAGAAGGATGTGTTTGCTTCCCATCTGCCATGATTGTAAATTTCCTGAGGCCTCCCCAGCCTTGTGGAACTGTGAGTCAATTAAATCTCTTTCCTTTATAAATTACCCAGTTTCAGGTAGCTCTTTATAGCAGCATGAGAATGGACTAATACAGGGACAAAGGAACTAAATTAACAAAAATTTCTTGTTTTTCTCTTTTTTATTCTTTCATCCCTCCTTCCCTCCCTCCCTCCTAATGTCTCTACTTTTCTTTATACTTCCGTTGATTCTTTATTTTCTATAACTTGAATTATTTTGTGTATTTAGTCTTCAGTCACTCTGACCCTTAGCTATATACTGCTTGTCATAATTCTAAATGCCTAGAAAAAAATTAAATTCATTGTTTTCATTCTTCTCAAGCAAGTCAAAGTAAATTAGATTGCCTGCGAGGGTATGGATAGCTTCCTTTGCATCTGGGGCCTAGGTCTAAGCAATAGTGTCTGGGAGAGCTGGGGATGGTCATATGATCTAGTGTCCAAGCAATTGGACCTGAGAATAATTTCCCTGAAAAAGAAATATGGGTAGGGCAAGGTATCAATCTGGGTTCTAGCAGTGAAACAGAATGAGTAGGGCTCTATCTATTTATGTATGTATGTATGTATGTATGTATGTATGTATGTATGTATCTATCTATCTATCTATCTATCTATCTATCTATCTATCGATCTATCTGTCATCTATCTATCACAGGGAAGTCTCATGCCATTATGGGGACTGGCTAGGTAAATTTGAAATCTGTAGGGCAGGCTATCAAGAAGGGCAGGCTGGAAATTCTCAGGCAGGAGCTGATGCTGCAGTCTACAGGTAGAATTTCTGTCTTGTCAGAGAAACCTCAGTTTTGTTCTTCAGGCCTCTCATTTGTTTAGGTGAGGCCCCCTTAGAAAATTGAGGATAATTTCCTTTACTTAAAGTCAGTTGATGGAAGATGCTAATCACATCTACAAAATACCTTCACAGTAACACCTAGGTTAGTTTTTGAATAGCAGGGGACCATAGCTTAGCCAAGTTGACACATAAAACTAACTGTCATAGGCAAGCACTCCAAAACAGGCCTAATACATTGACCATACAAGAAGATGGAAGTGCACTATAAGAAAAAATATTGAGCCTGTTTTTGAACACATAGAGTTTTCAGTGTCCCTGAGTCATTGACATATTATCTTTGTGCTTTTGTACAGTTTGTTATAGACGATTTCTGAGGCTTCAGTTATAAAATAATTCCTATTATTATCATGTGCAAAAACAATAGAGATGATTAACAAAAGGCAATTGTTATTGCAAAGAGAATAACCTTTCAGAATTAAAATTTTTTTTCCTATTTACCACCTCTTCCCATAAGGAAAGTAACAGAATGAATTAATTATGGCTAAGAAATAAGGCATTCAGCTAGTCATTTACTCAGCACCCCATAGACCATATACTATGTTAGATACTACAGATATCGATATGGAGAAACATGACTATAATCTAATGACTATAGGCAAATTGATCATTTCAGTACATGTCACATTCTGTGAGAGAAATGCGCACAGCACTGAGGAGTGGCGTGTGAATCAGGCCAGGGGTTCAGGGAAGGCTTCCTGGGAGACAGATGTTTTGAACGAAACCTGAAGGTCAGGATTTAGATAGGCAGAGAAGATGGCCACAGGAAGGGGCAGCTGCTGGGAACAGAGAAACTTTGAGTAAACCTCTGCTATAGGCTGGTAAGGAGGACAGAAAAGTCAGACACTTTAGTGGGCTATTTAACTTTTTGAAAAGTGCTGTAGGTTTGCAAGGAAAGAAATTAGTATGTTTGGGGGCAGTGAGAGAAGTTATGTGTCTTGATCAGAGCCTTGAGAGAAGAGAAGGCATTTCTAGGTGCACTATGGTGGTGAGGGTAGCTGGGACAGGCACAACTGGAGGGGCATTTTAGGCAGAAGGTAGAAGACAGTAGGTTTAGGGGTGACGA
Source organism: Theropithecus gelada (assembly GCF_003255815.1). NCBI lineage: Eukaryota > Metazoa > Chordata > Mammalia > Primates > Cercopithecidae > Theropithecus > Theropithecus gelada. The sequence continues at coordinate 127,183,757 of NC_037679.1, forward strand.
AGAAAGTGGATTATTAATTTACTTTTGGCTACGTTGTGTCTTTCCAAACATTCTCATGGGAGAGAGAAATAGCCTTATTAGCTAGATACTGGGTCATATTTCAAAGCTTACGTATTACATGACTGTCATTTTATGGTAATCATATTATACAAAAAATTCTAAAGTGATAGGTAATTCTTTCCCTATATTTATTCATTCAGTTTCAAACAAAATTGTATTAAAATTCTTTTGTCCATTTTGTTTTGTTTTCCCTCCATTGTTTTAGCTCCTTCATCTTTCAGAGTTTTCTGATCGTATTAATATTCACTTGGATATCAATCTTGTTCAATTTACTTAGCATACCTAACATGTAGTTTCCGAATTGTGATTTGACTCCTGCACTTCCAATAATTCTCATTTATTCTTGTCATGTTAAATGTGATTGAAAGCAGAAAATTTACATGCTGCTACATTAATGCATTTTGAAGCTGACTTTGAAAATGTCATTTGTTTATTTATACAAACCTTAAGCCATCCAAGGGTCTTTTGAATAAGAAGAAATTTATCTGCTCAGGACATAGTGCCATGTTGTTTTCATTTATGGAGTTGTGAACTATCATCAACCAGCCCATCTTCAGAACATCGAGATGAAGTAAATGGTAAACTTTGTGGAGTTGTGCTTGTTTGTGATTCTTTGTGTCTGTGTATGTGTGTGTGCATGTGTTTTCAGTGGATTTGTCCAGTGAAGTAATACAGTGCCCCAGAGAAATATTAGTACGTGGTTTTCTCCATATTTTGTGCTTAAGTACTTTCTGTCCTATGTATGAAATAAGCCATGTGAATGTCCTTTGTATAACTAATGCATCATATTATGGTGAAACACTACTCTTTTCATTATATTGAAAAAATATGCATTGTATTATGGTGAAGCACTGCTTCTTTGCATTATATTGAAAAAATACTTCAGGCCTTGCACCTCTTACTGCAGTAGAAATGTGCTCTGGTTTGAATGTGTCCCCTCCAAAATTCGAGTGTTCAAACTTAATGGCCAAATGACTAATATAATACTATTAAGAGATATGGCCCTTAAGAGTTAATTAGTCCATAATGACTTTTCCCTTGCGAATGGGGTTAGGTACCCCATAAAAGGACTTGACAGAGGGATTTTGTCTCTTTTTACCCTTCCACCTTATGCCATAGAGGACACAGCATTCTTCTACTCTGAGGAGAATAGTGTTCAAGGTGCCATCTTGGAGGAGGAGACCAGAGTCTTACCAGATAATGAACTTGCCGGCACCTTGATCTTGGACTTCGCAATCTCTGGAAATGTGATAAATAATTTTATTTCTTCATTAATTACCCAGACTGATATGTTGTTATGGAAGCACAGGCTAGGACAAAACTTATTTGTCCAAATTTAGTATTTAAAAGGTTTTAATGTAACTCCTCTCTTTTTTAGCTTTAACATTTTCCTTCCTTCCTTCCTTCCCTCCTTCCTTCCTTCCTTCCTTCCTTCCTTCCTTCCTTCCTTCCTTCCTTCCTTCCTTCCTTCCTTCCTTCCTCTCTTCTTGCTTCCTTCTTTTTTGCTTTTTCTTGTCATTATTTCAGTGATTTCATTTCTCCTTTGCCTACACTGTCTTTTTAATATCTGCTACATACAAAGCTATATTCTTGACATTGTGAGAGTTATAAAGATAAAATAAATACTACAAATAATTAAGCACTTTTGAGTACTTATTATGGCACTCTTTCATATGTTTCACATGTATTAATTTATATAATCTTCACAACAATTGTATGAAGCAAATACTGTTATCATCTCCATTTTACAGATGAGAAAACTAAGTCTTAAGTCCAGTAATTGCCCAAGGCCCCACAGGAGTTAAGGGGCAAAGATTTAAACCCATATTTTTAATCACATCCTCACTGTTTCATCTAACTAAAACCTAGCAGGAAAAGTGACAGCCACAAAAAATACATAAAAAATAAAATAAATAAAGTAGGTACCCTCAGAGACATTCACACAAAGTACTACTGAAGCTCAGAGGAGGGGAGAAGATGTGAGCGTGTTAGCCATCATCATGGGCCTTGATGGATGGGAAGGATTTTGAGAGAGAATGATAAAGGGGACATTCCAGCAAGAGGGAATGATTTATCTCTGGGATAGGACCATTGAGATCACAAAGGGGAGCAGTCAGAACAAAGCCTGGAAGGGCGAGTCAGAGCCATGTTGTGTGAGGCTTTACATTCAAGCAGAGAAGTTGGCATTTAACATGTCAGGCAGGAGAAAAACAGCTAAAGGTTTTAAGCAGGAGCTTGACAGTGATTTGTATCAAATCATTTATTAAGATTCTGTAGGATGGATTAGCATGAGTGAGTTCAGAATCTGGGAGATTGAATTGAAGTTTGATAAGAGATACTAAAGGCTTGAATTCAAGTGTTGGCTTTGGAAATGATCCGGGGAGAATAAGAAGCCCTACATATGCATACAGAACTTAGTAACCTCGTGGAGGAAGAGTGAGGTTTCCATGGTTTCTAAAGAAGCAGTACAGCTCTGGGAGAATGAGGGTATGGTTCACTTACACAGCAAGACAGGTTTAAGGGGAGCAGAGTGGAGATACATTCATGTTTTGACCTATTAGTGTCCAAGAAAATGTTCCACCATTAATAAGAAATAAATGTGTAAAGTCAAGGGCAAGAACTTTTAAGGATCCATCAGTGCTCAGCCAGATTGTTTTGCCTATCTCCTCTTTCCCCTTTTGTTGTTCTTTCACATTTGGCCCCCTGCTATTTGGAACATTTCTCAATGCCTGGATGCACTGGCTGCTCACCATTTATCTCCTCCTTCTGATTTCTCTCTATTGTGACAACAAAATTCATGAAATTATACCTCTTAATTGTTTACGTCTGCATGGTGCTGAACCTTTGCTAATAAAAATATGCATTTCTGCTGATCTTTAGCAAAAGATAAAAGCAAAATCATAGCAAAACCAAACAAAAACAGAACAAATAAGCATGCAGCCTAGAGGTAAAGAGAAACTGGAAGCAAGAGAAACCAGGAAGCCATGCAGTCATCAACCTAATAGAAACCAAGCAGAAACTGCCACAGAAACAACACTGTCTACATTTGTCTCCATGGATCTTGTCTCAGGTTCTGCCAGTGAAAACCTGAGAGTAGGTCTTTTACAATTACCTACATGGTCTGTGGTCAACATATTAAATTGGATTAAACAAACAACTCTTGAGTAAGGGAGAACAGAAAGCTTTGGTTTTCTGGATTGGATAAGTAGAAGTTCCTTAATGGTGTGAAGAGAGGTCACAGCTGAGTTACTCAAAGTAGAAACATGGAGACATTGTTTTGAAAGTTATATTAAATAATACAAGTTTAGGATGCTTATGAATAAGTTTATTATATCATATACCTTCAATCTCATTAGCTGTCAGCTAATGGCATTAACAGAAAGAAAAGTTTCTATTTTTAATTCTCTCAATCTATAAGGATTTGAGTAAAATTACTTCCTAGCAAGTCTCTTGTTGAAAATCATAGTTAGCAAACAGATTTAAGATCAACTTATTTTCTTCAATTAATGTGATTTATTTCAATATCAGTTTTGAGACATCACCTTCTTTTTTTTTTTTTTTCCCCTCAAATGTGCTATAATTCTGAACTAAGTATGTGCCTTTTAGGTTTCTTTCTGGTGTCCTGCCAATTGCCTGTTGACCTTCTACTTCTGTCTTCCACAACCATCTCTACACATCATTCTTCTGATCTTATTCTATGTACCTTTATAGCAAGCGTATCTACAAGTCATGTTACCAACAGGTCCAAACTTCTGAATTCACACCTCGCACCCTCTTTATTTTTAGCTATTAACTGCTGAAGAATAGGACTCTTGTCTTTAATCATATCACCATTCTCGCCATCATAATAACTCTGCTTTAGAAACTCAGGGCAGATACCACTGCCACTGAGGTGGCCTCCCTGACCTCTTTTCTTCTCTAGTTGAGTTAGTTAGGAACTCTTATCACACCTGGTAATCCTTTCTCTCATTGAGTACAGAAGCTGTGTCATTCTCTCTCTCTCTCTCTCTTTTTTTATCTTTAGAGATTTGCATTGTTTTCAACACACAATGGATTCCCCAGTTAAGACCTGTGGAGTGAAAAAACAAAGGAACTACTTATTCGTATCTGTTAAAAAAATGTGTGCTTCTGCATATTCTCACTCATAGGTGGGAAATGAACAATGAGATCACTTGGACACAGGAAGGGGAACATCACACACGGGGGCCTATTGTGGGGTGGGGGGAGGGGGAAGGGATAGCATTAGGAGATATACCTAATGTAAATGATGAGTTAATGGGTGCAGCACATCAACATGGCACATGTATACATATGTAACAAACCTGCATGTTGTGCACATGTACCCTAGAACTTAAAGTATAATAAAAAAAAGTGTGCTTACAAAATGGACTTAGATATAGCTATTGATATAGCTACAAATTAGTTTCATTTTTAGCCTTTTCCCAAATCCCCTTTCTGAGGTGTCTTCCTATATATTGGTCCACCTCCATTGGCACTAGTGCCTTGATGCCACCTTTGGGCATTGCTTGAGGCTCAAAAGTGTTCATTTCTCCTCTTGCCATCATTATTTCTGTTCTTCCATTCCTGTGATAATAGCTAGTTGTCAGCAAAAGAGAACACTGTCTTTTAATTCTCGTAAAATAACAAAGAACTAAGAATGTAATGATTGAGCTTTCTCAAATCTATTTGAATTTCAAATGCAAGTGTTTATCCTGAAGAATCAATCTCTAATGATAAGATTTAGGGTATCACCTGAAAAACATCTCATAACCTGCTAGTCCATTTGTAAAACCCAGTCTGCACAGCACTGGGGGACATGGATACTTTGGGACAGGGTAGTTATTTGTAGGGGGTGTGCATTAGGATATTCATTTCTTAGATATGATCTTTAGCTCCCCAGATATGCTGGGTTAAAGCTCAACTTATGGTAAGTGCTTACTGCAATCCCTGCAATGACTGGCTCATGGAAAGGGAGCCCAGGTTCCTCCCCAGGCTCATTTATTGCCACTTCCCTCTGCACACTCTACATTCCAGTGTGGCTGGCTTTCACTTAGTTTTGTATGTATTGCCTAATCTTTTCTGGACTCAGAATGTACTACTCTATCATTCAGGAAGGACATGGCCTCCTCTTCTTCGCCTGGTTAACTTCTACTCATTCTGCTCATCTCTCTGGTGCTAACACTTTATATAACACAGAGTATATATCCAAAGGAAATCAAATTAATATGTTGAAGAGCTATCTCTATACACACATTTATTGCAGCATTATTCACAATAGCACTATTCATAATATTCACAATGTGGAGCCAACCTAAGTGTCCATCAGTGGATGAATGGATGAAGAAAATTTGGTATATATGCACAATGGAATACTGTTCAACCATAGAAAGAATGAAATCTCATTTGTGACAACATGGATAAGTTTGAAAAACATTATGCTAAGTGAAATAAGCCAGACGCAGAAAGATAAATACCACATAATCTCACTCATATGTGGAATCTAAAAAAATTGATCTCATAGAAGTATAGTGTGGACTGCTGGTTACCAGAGGTTGGGTGGTTAGGAGGGAGGGAAAATGGGGGGATATTGATTAAGCAGATCTCAGAGATATTGTGGGATCTGTTCCAGATCACTGAAATAAAAGAAATATTGCAATAAAGTGAGTGACATGAATTTTTTGTTTCCCACTGCATATAAAAGTAAAGTTTACACCATACTGTAGTTTATTAAGTGTGCAATAGCATTATGTCTAAAAAAACTACATACATAAAATAAAAAATATTTTATTGGGCAGGCATTGTGGGTCATGTCTATAATCCCGGCATGTTGGCAGGCTGAGTAGAGAGAATTGCTTGAGGCCTGGAGTTTGATGCTACAGTAAGCTAAGATGGTGCCACTGCACTCCAGCCTGGGTGACAGAGCAAGACTCTATTTCGGAAAAAAAAAAAAAAGAAAAAAACCAACAAAACTCCCCAACCCCCCATAGAATTTTGTTGCTAAAAAATGTTAATGAGCATCTGAGCCATCAATGAGTCATAATCTTTTTGGCAATAAAGTGTCTTGCCTTGATGTTGATGGCTGCTGACTGATCAGGGTGGTGGTTGCTGAAGTTTGGGGTGACTGTGACAATTTCTTAAAATAAGACAGTGATGAAATTTGCCACATCGCTGTAGCATGTGATGTTGTTTAATAGCATTTTACCCACAGTAGAGCTTCTTTAAAAATTGGAATAAATCCTCTCAAACCTTGCTGCTGCTTTAGCAACTAAGTTTATGTAAACTCTAAATCCATTTTTGTCATTTCAACAATGTTCACAAAATCTTCATCAGGAGTTAGATTCCATCTCAACGAAACCACTTTCTTTGCTCCTCTATAAGAAGCAACTTTTCATTCATTAAAATTTTATCCTGAGATTGTGGCAATTCAGTGACATCTTCAGGCTCCACATTTAATTCTAGTTCTCTTACTATTTCCACCACAGCTGCGGTTACTTCCTTTACTGAAGGCTTGAACTTCTCAAAGTCATCCAGGAGGGTTAGAATCAACTTCTTTCAAACTGCTGTTCACGTTGATATTTTGATTTCCTCCTTTGAATCCAAATGTTCTTAATGGCATCTAGCATGGTGAGTCCTTTCCAGAGGGTTTTTAATTTATCTTTCTCAGATTCCTGAGAGGACTCTTTGTCTATGGCAGCTATAGCCTTACAAAAGGTATTTCTTAAATAATCAGACTTAAAAGTTGAAATGATTCCTTGATCTATGGGCTGCAAAATGGATGTTGGTGTTGGCAGACATCAACATTAATTTCCTTCCACATCGTCATCACAGCTCTTGGGTGGCTAAGTGCATTGTCAATGAGTAGTAATATTTTGAAAGGAATATGTTCTTTTCTGAGCAGTAGATCTCAACAGTGGACTTAAAATATTCAGTAAACCATACTGTAAACAGATGTGCTGTTGTCCAGGCTTTGTTGTTCTATTTATAGAAAACAGGCAGAGTAGATTTAGCATCATTCTTAAGGGCCCTAGGATTTTCAGAATAGTAAATGAGCATTGGCTTCAATTTAAAGCAAAGAACTGCATTAGCCCCTAATAAGAGAGTCAGCCTGTCCTTTGAAGCTTTAAAGCCAGTCATTTCCTTCTCCTCTCTAGCTATGGAAGTCCTATATAGCATCTTCTTCCAACAGAAGGTTGCTTCAGCTATGGTGAAAACCTGTCATTTAAGGTAGCTGTCTTCCTCAATGATCTTAGCTAGGTCTTCTGAAGGACTTTTTAAAGCTTGTATATCAGCCCTCGCTGCTTCACCATGCACTTCCAAGTTACAGAGACAGTGTCTTTCCTTAAACCTCACGAACATATACTAATATCACACTTTTCTTCCTCACCTCTCTCAGCCTTCAGAGAATTGAAGAGAGTTAGAAACCTTCTGTGGGTTAAGCTTTGGCTTCGGGAAATATTGTGGGTGATTTGCTCTTCAATCCTGACCACTCAAACGTTCTCCATTCAGCAATGAAGGTGTTTTGCTTTTTTATTATTTGTGTGTTCACTGGACTAGCAATTTTAATATGCTTTAATAATTTTTCCTTTATATTCATAATTGGACTGTTTGGCTCAAGAGGCCAGCTTTTGGCTTGTCTTGGCTTCCAACATGCCTTCCTCATTCAGCTTAATCATTTACAGCTTCTGATTTAAAGTGAGAGATGTATCGCTTCTCAACCTTTTGGCTAAGATCAAGTGTAAAGCGAGAGATGTGCGGCTCTTCTTTTCACCTGAACTGTTAGAGGCCATTGTAGAGTTAATTAGACTGAATTCAATATTGTCATGTCCCAGGGAATAGGAAAACCAAAGGAGAGGGAGTGAGACAGAGGAACAGCTAGTGGGTGGAGCAATTAGAAACACACATTTATCTATTAAGTTTGCTGTCTTAAATGGGTGTGGTTCTTGGAGCCCCAAAATAGTTATAGTAGTAACATTGAAGAATACTGATCAACATAACAGGTATAAAAATAATAATCATAAAGTTTGAACTATTGCAAGAATTACCAAAATGTGACACAGAGACATGAAGTGAGCATATGCTGCTGGAAAATGGTGCCGTTAGATTTGTTCAATGCAGGCTTACCACAAATCTTCAATTTGTAAAAACACACAGTATCTGCAAAGCACAATAAAGTGAAGCAAAATAGAATGAAGTATGCCTCATCCTACATACAGTTAGATAGGAGGAATAAGTTCAAGAGATCTCTTATATAGCACATTGACTAGAGTTAATGATGATATATTGTATTCTTGAACAACGTAAAGATAGTGGATAAGTGTTCTTGCCACAAAATGATAGCTATATAAGGTAATGCTTTTGTTAATTAGCTAGATTTAACTATTTCACAATTTTTATATACTTCAAACATCATATTGTACATGACAAATGCACAATAAAAATAAAAAAAAATAGTGAGCAACTACTGGGCTCAAAGCATTGTGCGTGGTGACAAGAGAGTTTCAAACACAAGAAATAAGGCTTTTATACTTTAAACAATGTGATTGATTATCATTTATTCAGAGGCTCATAAGCACAGTGTGACCTAAAATGCAGATGCATGAGTTTGATGGGCACTATGGCTGCTCTGAACCTTTCAGTTTTGATGATTCCAAGGAGACTATAAATGTGTGTGATATGTGTGTAGTGGCAGTGGTGGGAGGCACATTAGATGGATGGGCAGGCAGAGTAATTTTCCCTTCTGTAGAATTTCATAACAAATTGTTTGCAGCAATAAAACCCCAGCAGTAAACTGATACAAACATCAAAGCAATTATTTCTTTTGCAGCAAAGAAAGCCGAGGACCTTGTAAACATGTACTTTCAAACACTTCTTGCTGTCTAGGTGAGTTTTTATGGAAAGACTGACCGCCAAGTGGATGAGAAGAACAAGAGGAATGGAATAGTAGTTATTACTTCATGTAAGGAATAAAGACAGTTCTGCTGCTCCTTTTTGCTTGCTTTCATAACAAAGAACCATCATGCCAGCTATCTGCAGAGGGCCAAAACCTGGGTTTAGCATGTTCAAACACACCTCAAATGCCACTGCACTGTTATTTCTGATGTCAGGGTTCTCAGTTGTCTCAACCCCTAGTTAATTATTTCCACTGGCTTACCACTTCTACCACCACAACTGTATACTGTCATGTCCCTAAATAGCTCCCCGGTAAATCCCCATGAATCTACCAAAATAATAAAGATTTGGGTAGGATGTTCATATAAGAGATATTATGAGCATATTTTATTAGTAGTGTTAAAGTAATGATTTTTTTCACTTCTAGCTGCCCAAGTAACTCTGTTTCCCTCACATTTAAAGTACTGGTTAGGCCGGGCGCGGTGGCTCACGCCTGTAATCCCAGCACTTTGGGAGGCCGAGATGGGCGGATCACGAGGTCAGGAGATCGAGACCATCCTGGCTAACACGGTGAAACCCCGTCTTTACTAAAAATACAAAACTTAGCCGGGTGCGGTGGTGGGCGCCTATAGTCCCAGCTACATGGGAGGCTGAGGCAGGAGAACGGCGTGAACCTGGGAGGCGGAGCTTGCAGTGAGCTGAGATCCGGCCACTGCACCCCAGCCTGGGCGACTGAGCGAGACTCTGTCTCAAAAAAATAAAATAAAATAAAATAAAGTACTGGTTATCTCTGGTGGAAAGCCTTTTGCCTAAGGCTATAGCTTTGGAGTTATCAGGGTAGTACTTCATTCTGAAACTGCAATATTATGATACATACCAGTGCAGCTGGACATGGTAGTACACAGTTACAGTCCCAGCTTCATGGGAGGCTGAAGTGGGAGGATTGCTTGATCCCAGGAATTCAAGGCCAGCCTGGGCAACATAGCAAGCTTCTGCCTTTTCTTAAAAATACATACCAGTGGCATGGGCATTGCATAGCATCAAAACACTAGGCCACATGTCCATGAAGAGAAAATTATCACCCTACTTAAGTAAAATGTACCTTTATTGGCTTTCATTTATAACATCTCCCAACCTGTTCATATAAATATATTTATCATTTTAGGTATCTGTGGTAGGTGACATTAAGAAAATCTTAAGTCAGTTAAAAGATAAAGTTGTGGGGCAGAGCAAAAGTAGAATCCAGAGAAGTAGAAAGGAATTAGATGATATGGGCCACACAGAGCGTGATAAGGAGTTTACTTTTAAGAGTAATAGGGAAATCATGGAAACATTTTAAATTGAGGATGTCATTGTCAACTGTGAAGGATCTAAGACTACTCTACTTGGTAACAACCTACACAGTCTCAAGTTTTCTGGCAGAGGACATGAGACTCATGAGTTAGAGACAAATGACTTTATTACTCATGGAAGAACAAACAGCATGAGTATCAGCATATCTGTGTCAATTCCCCTTGCCTCTAAGTCCCACAACTTGAATAGGCCCAAGTGGATGACTATGTACATGGTTTAATTATAGAAGAGAAAGCCAGAGCTGGGGGAACCCAAATCTTTTATCATGAGCAATAAGCACGTCTGACATTTGTTTCCAAAGTGACTTTATTTTTAAAGTGCTGAACAGTAAGCATACTTGCTGTTTGCTCTGGAAGGAGACATTATCTTCCAAGACTGTTGGAAAACCTACACTTTACTCTGGATGGTGACACTATCTTTATTTTCAAAGTCTGTTCACTATTTAAAAATTCTTGAAAGGGTAGTCGAGAACAAATAATTCCCTGCTTGCAAAATGTGTACAAATGTGGAAGCTATGGAGAACTATTTCCCCAAAATATCTATTCCTTGTTTATAAATTGTTTTGATTTATGAAGAAGTTTTCCTACTGGAATTTTCCTACCAGTAGGCAACTATGTTGGCTTAGTTGACCCACAGAGAATGGGACGAAACACATTCAATATTTTTTATAAAACATTTAATTAAGGCTAATATCAGCAGAACTCAAACCAATAACCTCAACCATACCCTCTGTGTTAGACATAACCAGATGAACAAACTGCATAAACAAGGGGGGCTGCTTTTGAAAGTCAGGCAGTGATTTCTTTAAGTTTCTGTATTAACTTTTTCTACTTCTGAAGCACTAATGCAAGTATAGTAGAATGTATCTGTGGTTATACAGACTCTACCATGGCTTACAACAAAGAAGTAGAGTGCAATCCATAGCTACCCTGGTCAGTGACTTAAGTGTGACCTGAATGTCTTCTGAAGCTGAAGTGGTAACATTGATCACTTCAGGTAAAATCAAGGACAAGTTTCATGTCATCTTTTAAAATTGGCTGATCACATGATAAGGATAACAACTTACAGGGTGTATGTAAGTAACAAGTCATTTATTTCTCTAGGAAACTTCTCCAAGTAAGCATCTTTGGATTTATTTTAGAGAGATCATCACAATTGTCTGAAGACTAGTGGTGATTTACTAGTGGTGTTTCTCTAAATCCTTGGAGTTCTCTTACTCCATCTCTAAGGTGCTAGTTACCACATATTCTGGATGTAGGAAAACACCAACTATTTTTGTCTTAAAAATAATATCTTGGCTATATGTGAAGAATGGACTGAAGGTTAGCATCAGTAGAAACATGCGGCCAACAGGGAATATTTGGCAGGCTAGAGATAATGTTGGCATGCACTAGATGTGCAAATGGAGAGAAGTGGACAAGTTCTGGATAAATTCTAGAGGAAGAGCATATAGAATTTGTTGAGGGGTGGGATGTAATAGAACAAAAGGAATCAAGAATGACTCCTAAATTTGTGGCTTGAGCAACTCAGTATATTCCCTGAGATATGGAAGACTGGAGAGAGGAGCAAGTTAGAAGGTAATCAAAAGCCGTGTGTTGAACACAACTTACCACAGAGCAGACCTATCTTGCTCAACCCTAGATCTTTCCAAAAATATTATAGTGGAAGTTCCCAAAGCAAATGCAACTTTAAGATCCTCTTACTGGGTTAGGCAAATGAAACTGACAAGAATGAGAAATACAAAGAAGATTCTCTTTCTCTCCCCCACCCCTGAAAAGTATATGGCACATGGACTCAAATGTGTTTAATCATTTCTTTCTAACACCAGCCCTAATGCCATGGCTCAATAATTTGTTTGATTTTGTCTCTCACCTTTATTAGCCTTTTTCCTCAAGGATAGAATGTTTTGTTGGTTGTATAGAGTGACTGGGACATTCCAATTATTATGGATGCCCTTAACTTATAGTAAGTATTCAAGTGAGCTATAAATGCACAGCAATCATATTCATTTGTTCTTGTGAACAACTGACAATAACAGCTAAAACCAAAGATCATAATTACCATGTTCAAGTTATTTTCTGAAGTTATTAAGACTACTTCTGCATAATAAAATATTATAAGAGAAAAAGGAGTTTATGTTTATAAAAGTGGTAAGGTCTGGGGTTTTTCTGTATTTCCAATAATTCTATTTATAATAATATTTTAAAAAGAGTGAATACACTCTTTTTATAATAATACACACTATACAAAATTGGGAAATAAGTACATGTATGTATGTATTTATATATAGAAACATATATATGTGTGTGTGTGTGTGTATATATATATATAAATTTGTTAATAGTGGTTAAGTAGGGAGACTAGAAATTAGGAATGACTGGGTAGGAGGAGATATTCACTTTTTGCTTAACAGCTAATGACATTGGGGTTTTCTTATCCTGAACATTTGTTATAACACACAAAACAAAACAAAACAAAACCAAATTTAAAACTTCTAGTGTTTTATAATAACAAGTGAAACAAAGAAAAAAATAAAAAGGGTAAATATTGCTGATTCATACAGCTGCACAGGATGTACACTATATAAATCAGGGGACAACTTTCACACAATGTGAATAAGGCCCTCTGGAGCGGTACAGTGCATTACCCACAAAACTGTACAGCTCATTGGGCAGCTAGTTCTTCTGATCATTTAAGCAAGTGATTTGTACTGAAACTGAAATAAATTATGTGTAGGAGAGGAGTACACATGATGATTGATTTTAAGGAAATAATAGTTAAGGAATGACTTGAATAAGCTTCATATTCCTTTTAAAGTTCTTTGTAACCTATGAAAACGGAAACAAATCAAAATGTCACATTTAAACTTCATGTATCCATAATTTGCAGAACAAACCTCATGTCACATTTGTTGCTTCATTGACATAACTTATTGGAAATGGGGGAGAACAACCTTCAAGGACATCCATCATAGTGGTTGACACTAGGAAAGGAGAACGCAGGAAAGAATTGGATATCAACATGTCCTGGAAGACGTTTGACCAATTGACACATGCCTGCCCATCTCTCCTTTCACTTCCTTTTTTTCTGCCCTCATCTCTTCCATTCTGAGGTTCACATATGTCCCTTAGGGCAGAACATATCAGACTCTGAGGTGGGCACCTGTATGGTGGAGTATGTGTGTGCACAAGTGTGTGTGAAGTGGGGGAAGACACGAAAGGGGTGTATAGTTTGAAAAATCTTCCAGATAATTCTGATATTTTCACCCCCGCATCCCACTTTTTGCCCTCACTCATCCCCATCGAGAACCCTATATGTGTTATGTTTTTAAGAGAGTTAGCTAACAACCAGTCCACAGAGTTAGCAAATGACAAAGCTGGCAGAAAATTTTGAACCACCGCTCTTCATTTTTTGGGTTACTTCGCTATGTTATTTCATTTTGACTCTGGAATAAAGTCCATTAAACTGTGAATTTTCCATCTGTGTACACCACAAATCACAATATCCTTCATCATAGAACAAAAAGATAAAATCTTGCCACCGGTATTTGACTAATAGCTCCTGTTATGGTGACCTGATTTGAAAAAGACTGTGGCCTTGACGTTTTCTATGGATAAAATTTGTTCTGTAACCCTTTATTTAGCAAAGATTCGTTCCATTTAAAAAAAGTAACATTAATTTAATGTTAAGAAAATGGCATAGAACAAACATACAATTTAGGATTAAGACATGTTTATTTTCATGATGTAATTTTACCTAGAGAGTTTGTATCTAAAGGCAGTAGGATAATTACCTATAGAAGCAATATTTTAATGCTGTATAAAGATAAGGCTTTGGCTAATACTCAGATTTAGGTAAAAGTTAAATATGCAATTAGCTCTGTTTTATCTTTTTAATCCAAATAAACATTTTAAAGATTTGATACTACATTTTAAGTTGGTAGAAAAAATATGTAATTAGCTCTGTTTTATATTTTTCATCTAAATAAATATTTCAAAGAACTGATATTACATTCGAGGATTAAGTTCTGGGGTATACCGAATAAGCTATTTAGAAAGTACTTTTAAGTATTTTGTCTGTTGGGACCACTGCATTCTTTGCACTGGGCATTATTTTATTATAGGCATGGGGGACCAGGATAACAAAGAACGATGAGAAATTAGGAGATAAAAAGAAGAAAAGAAAAAGACGATGGGGAGAAAAGAGACAAAGGAAATGAGTGAGAAAGAATTAGAAAGTCTTTGAAGAGAAATAAACAAGGAGGGTGTTGGATGGACACAAAATACAGGGTAGGCCAGGCACAGTGACTCATGCTTGTAATCTCAGCAATTTGGGAGGCCGAGGTGGGAGGACTGCTTGAGACCAGCCTGGGCAACATTGTGAGACCACTATAAAAAAATAAAAATAAAAAATTAGCTGGGCATAGTGGTGCATGCCTGTAGTCCCAGCTATTCCAGAAGCTGAGGTGGGAGGATTGCTTGAGCCCAGGAGGTGGAGGCTGCAGTGAGCTGTGATTACCGCACTTCACTCCAGCTTGGGTGACAGAGCAAGACCCGATCTTAATAAATAAATAAATAAAAACATAAAAATTGCACAATAAACCAATGAACTAGGGCAGAATAGAGGGCAAAAAACCAAAAATAAAATGAAGACACACAATGAAGCTGAATTTTATTCTGTGACAAAGAGCTATGTGGAGATAGGAAAAAAAAGTTTCTGACCCATTTAACTTTTAAAAAAGGAAGAGTTAGGGCTAATGGAAACTTGGATTACTGCAGCATTTAAACATAATTTCTAGAACAGAGTATTAATATTTTATTATTATCATCTTCTAACTCCCTCTCTGATTCCATATATTGTGGAGTCTGAAGGATCTCTGTATCCTTAAGAAGTCTTTCAAAAGCACCATTAGTAACTTAGTAAAAATTAGTAAAGCCTGTTGCAGGAAAATAAGCAATATTTTAATTTTAGCTTTAATAGGTGGTCCTTCAGATTTTCCCAGTTAAGTGAGGCAACAGAGTAACAGCACCATTTCTACGTGTTTATTTATATCCCTTGTCTGCACGGCTCAGCCAAAATGCCACTTCTTTATGAAAACTTTCCCCGATCTTTCCCTTCTAGAGGGAATTTATCCTTATTCCTTCATAACATTTTATCCCAATTATGATACTCTCTACCATTATTGTAGCTATAGGTTTGTTATATTTCTCCTATAACCATTCACATATATAACCAAATATATAAATGTTTATATATAACCTACAATGGTAGAATCTGTACAAACAAACAAGTATTTATTAATGAATAAAGAAATGAATTCCTAATTTCTCCAAATGCAAGCCAGAGAGAATTTATTGGCATCTATTTTAAAAACTGCTGTTGTTTATGTAAAATCTGACTTACTGAAAGGCTTAGTACATTTTTTCCCTCTTTAGGAGATCTGTGGATATGTGCATGTGCATGCACATGCATGCATGACTATTTTGAATAGGTTTATTTGATTTGTAAAGAGTGAGTAATTTCAAATTCAGTTTGAAATATTTCCATGATGCCAGTCTGCTTTCTCAAGGGAGATAGACTTCTACTACTCAAAGTGAAAATGTAAAAACGTCTGTATCTTATGGAAAATGGTGTTTCCTTGAGGTAGCATACTTTTCTGCTTGCAGGTAACATGAAGAAATGGCTAAGATCTTAGACTGTGCAGTAAGACGGAAGTCCAAATCTCCCACTCTGCCACTCTGGATTACCCAATTTTGATAATTTTAGTTTCCTGTTTGCAAAATGGAGGAAATATTCATGATTATTTTATAGGATTGTTCTGAGGATTAAATGAGATGTAAAGTACTAAGCCAAGTACATGGACCAGGGAAAACACAGTGTTAATGTTAGGTATAGTAACATCTACAGAGCTGTAGTTCCAAATGCCCCCTTTTTGGAAATTTCTTTCCACTCTAATATGCATGGTTACTTCCTTATTTGTTCAATGTGTCCTTAGCCTTTGGCCAAAGCTAATTGGTTAAAAAATGGACTTCACCCTAAGCTAGGTCAATATAAGTTTATTCTTTGGGAATGGGAATTTGACATCAAGAGAATATTTTTTTTTTCTCATTTTGAATTGCTAGCCCTGTAATGTAGACATGGGAGCTATCATGCACATGGATTTTGCACATTACCTAGAGAAAATGAGAAAACTAATCTTCAGCAGCAGAGAGAAGAAAAAAGTGGCAGGTTATTGGGCCCTGGTTAAAGATGGTGGATTGAACATACATATTAACCCCACTATTTCCTGAAACCCTCAAAAAACACTGTAAAGGAGTTAAAAGAAGGCATACATACATAGAGAAAAAAAATTCCTGAACAAGACGAAGGGGGTACATTTCTTCTCATTCCTCCCACTAAGTACAGCTAAGTGCCCGGGACATTAGATACAAAACAAATTGAGAAGACTTTGAAAGGTGGAGAGAAGATAGACTGGCTAGGAATTTCAGGACTCTAGATAAGACACAGTGGTAAATTTCCTGGGTTTTCTTTTTGCCTCATATATGCTTGTATTTCTGTGTGGTGGAAAAGCCATCAACCTGGAAATGTGAATAATCACAGCCAAAAAGGAAAATTTAAGAAAAGCCTGTTTTTTTTTTTTTTTTTTTCCCTAGGCAAAACCAAAAAGTAGGCGGTATACCAGTAAAGTTCTAGACAACAATTACTCTAGTGTAATCAAACATCATAGAGAAAAGTGTGGCCCCTCCTATACCCCAGCAACAAAGGCCTGGTGGGAAGCCTAGGATTCCTCCCTTGCCCAGTTATGATGAGGTTCCCTCCCCAGCTTGCTGTGTTTCCCAGAAGGCCAAGAGGAGCTGACACTTTAATCCCCAACTGGTCATGTCAGTAGAGAACATATGGGGAGCATGGACCTCCATTCCCATCCAGCGATAACCAACTGCTCCTCCTTCTCCCTGCCATGGTGGTGTTACTGAAGGCTGAGTGGGAAACTAGGACCTTTACCTGCTTCCAGAGGTGACAAGGCCACCCCATGGTGGCAGTGGAGGCCACACAGAAGGAAGTAGTAAGTGCCCCTCACTCTTCCAGCCAGGGTTATGTCAGCAGAGGCTTATTGAGAGCCAGGACTACCACCTGCACTCAGTGGCAACTAGGAGCCCTTCTTCCCCTTCCCCAGGTATAAATTAAGGCTGAGTGGGGAACTTAGACTTCCACATTTCTTTCTCTTTTTTTTTTTTTTTTTGAGACAATGTCTCACTCTGTCACCCAGGCTAGAGTACAGTGGCACAATTCTAGCTCACTGTAATCTCTACTACCCAAACTCAAGTGATCCTCCCACCTCAGTCTCCTATTTGGGCTACAGGTGTGCACACTACACTGGCTAATTAAATTTTTTTTTTTTTTTTTTTGTAGAGCTGAGGTCTCTCTATGTTGCCAGGCTGATCTTCAACTCCTGGGCTCAAGTGATCCATCTTCTTTGGCCTCCACAGTGCTGGGATTACAAGTGTGAGCCACCATGCTGGGCCAAGACCTTCCACATTCTATCTCCACCTGGCAGTAATATGGTGTAAGGCCTAAAATTAAGGTCAAGTATTAAGTGTGATCTTAACATTTGTTGAAACCAGAAGGGCCTCAATTGGTCTAACCACATGTTCCCGTCCCCCTGCTCCTGCAGATAAGGCCCTCTAGCCCAACAGTCCCCCCTTTAAGAGGATCAGGTGAAATTCCTGCTTATCCCTGAGTAGTGGGTTTCAATTCCAGCCCTTGGAATTATTCAAACAAGTCATTCATATCCTCTCACAGGAACCAGGGGGCACCCCACTCTCTTGATACTACCAAGCTTTCCTTCCACAGTCCCTGATTGTTCATTCTGTCTTTGAGTGCAATATCAGTGTGACCTGGTATAGTGTAGTATGTGGTGTCCTCCTTCACAGCCTGTGAGTACATGTGACTAATAAATTGCTATCAATTTCATCTGTCTAGTGTTGGGTGTCATGTGTTCAGCCATCTCTATGGCTCTAGGCAGGAATCTCTGCCTTACCAATAAGGTGAATAAGAGGTCATTAAAACAGGAACAAAACAGCGTTATCCTACCCAAATTGGAGCAATGTAGAAAAAGAAAAAAAACAACAACAAAAACAGTTAAAGTTTTAAATAGATCTCAAGTCTTATAATTTAACACACAAATCTTCAGGTTTCAATACAAAGCAATGCATCATTCCAAAAACCAGGAAGATCACAAATGGAATGAAAAAGACAGTCCATAAATTCCAACACTGTGATGACACAGATATTAGAGTTATCTGATAGGATTTTGAAGCAGCCATCATAAAAATGCTCCAGCAAACAATTGTAAATACACTTGAAACAAATTTTAAAAAACCAGAAAATCTCAGTGAAGAAATAAAAAATATAAAGAGGGAATAAATGGACATTCTAGAACTGAAAAAAAAATACAATAAACAAAATGAAAACTCAGAGAATGAGTTTCACAACAGAATAGAGAGAACAGATAAAAAACATCTGTGATTTTGAAAGAACAATAAAAATTACCCAGTCTGGAACAGGGAAAAAATACACTTTGAAAAAAAAAAAGAAAACAGACTTGCAGGGAACTGAACCTCACACCTTATACAAAAATTAACACACAGTGGACTATCTATTTAAATGTAAAATATAAAACTCTCAAACTTTTAGAAGAAAGCGTATGAGAAAATATTCAGGATTTAGGACTTGGTGAAGTTCTTAGACTTGACAGCAAAACATGACACACAGATGCAAAAAAATTGGTAATTTAGATTTTCCCCGAATTAAAATCTTTCTCTACAAAAGACCCCGTTAAGTGGATGAAGAACAAGGTGCAGATTGGGAGAATGGAATATGTGTATTACATGTTACATACCTGGGTATCAAACTCGTATCTAGAATATATAAAGAATTCTTAAAAGTTTACAATAAAACAATGACAACAACAAATAACGATTCAATTAGAACATGGAAAAGAGACATGATCAGACATTTCACGGGAGGATGTATAAATAACAAGCACAGGAAAAGATGTTTCACATCACTAGCTATGAAGGAAATGCAAATGAAGACTAATGAGATATCATTATACATGCTAATATGATTAACATAAAAAATAGTGGCAACGCCAAATGCTATAAGAATTTAGGAAAACTAAATCTTCCATACATTGCTGGTGAGAACGTAAAATGATACAGCCACTCTGGAAAAGAGTTTGGCAGTTTCTTATAAAATTAAACATTCAACTACCATATGACTCAATAATCATGCTTGTAACTGAACTCAGGTCTGGCCATTCATCACTTGAAAGCCAAAACTCAAGAGACAAGCTTTGGTGAAAAGGAAAGTTAGCCGTATTTTGGAAGCTGGTAACCTGGGGGAGGCAGTGAACTCATGTTCAAAGACCACTTCTCCGATTTGTGTCTCTGCATTAGGGGTTTTTAAGAGGAAATTGGGGAAGTACAAATGATGATCAAAGCATTCTAGTAAAATGTGCACAGTCTCAGACAGACAGTTAATTATTGCTTTTTAGGTCAATGTCTGGTAACCTTCTGCAGGCACTCAGGCTATTCTTTTCAGGCCAGCCAGCCCATTTCCAGAGTTGTTGGTCAGCATATTTTCTTTTATCTTTGTTGAAGGTCCAGTTTTCCTAAGGCTGTTTTTAATGAATAATCTACAAACTCAAACAAAGCAGTAATCATTTTCAAGCAAATGAGCTTTTCTCGAACATGAAGTCAGTACTGTTACATGCTTGTGGGCATTTATCACAGAGAAATAAAATTTTATGTTACAAAAACCTATACAAGAATGGTTACAGCAGCTTAATTTGTAATCACCCTAAACTATAAAAAAAAAATCCTTCAATAAATATGTGGTTAATCAAACTGTAGCACATTCATAGCATAAAATAATTTTTTTCTTTGTTTTTAGGCTGATACATGGAAAACTGAAGACTAAATATGATATATTGGATTCGTTTGTTCTCTCTCATTACAAAAAACCTTTTGAGTTCTCTAACTTAAAATTTTACATTAAGTAGTAAAAGTTCATTTTACATTACAAGAAGACTTGGTGTTAAGGAACTTGCAGTCAAAATATATAAAATTCTCATAAATTAAAATATATTCTTGTGATCCAAGTCTACTAAACACTGTGAATAACTAGAAAAACGATTTCCAGCCCTCCTTTTAGTCTTCTAGTAGTTAAAATGCACATCAAAATGTAAAACAATGTCCAAAACCACACAAGAAATAAGTGGAAGAATGGGAATTGTGTCCCTATTTATCTTGTTCCAGAGCCAAGGTCATAACTGGCATTGTGCATAGAAAGCCTGCAACTTGAGACCTAACCCACTCCAGAGAAGATTTTCCATTGGCCCATTTTCATTTTGGGTAAAGCAAAGCAGCTACATCTTGTCTTCCCCTAATTTTCTCTAGTGCGGAATAAAAACAGCAACAACACTGCTCTATTTTTTTGAGCCCTGCCTATAATATCTTACTCTTTGAAAGGTTATGGTATCTCTGTTTTATCAAATATAATAGCATGTTAAATACAACTCTTCCTGCTGTCTCAGAGATTACTTATAAGCCTCCAAAACCAAAAAGAAGTACCACTGAGGCATGGAGCAAGGAAGAGGTGGATCACAAATATGGTACAATACATACTGAGCAATTGTGAAGGCTGTTCTGCCAACCTTCAGTTGTTGGCCACATCCAGGTTACATGAGAGAGGCTGAAGAGGCTATTATCTTTTCTAAATGAAGCATACAGAGGTTGATGTGGTATTCCAAGTTTGGAGGTCCTAGAGATTGAGGCTATGTGTGAATTTTGCCAGGAAATTTGCCAGGAAACTTGAGATGCCTGCCTGGTGACAGAGAAAGATCTGCACAGAAAATGAGATGTAATTCATGCTGTGGAAAAGGACCTATCTTTTGGGTATTAGATGTTGACCCAGCAGACATATGGGTTAATATTTAAAGGGACTCCACAAAGAGGACCATCTGGAGTGGTGAAAAGATTCCAAGAGAGGGAGGAACCATTGGAAGATAGAAAGCAGACATGGGGTCCTAAGTGGACAATGGAAAAAACTATTACCATCTGGGAAGTTGATGGGTCTGAGGAATCCTCAAGAGCAGCTAGCAGAGAGGAAAAACTATTCCTCTACTCTGTCATATTCAGTATCTGGGGATCTGTGACTTAAACTAGTAAAAGACAGATTAATAGGAGAAAAGGCATACAATTTTTATTAATGTTTACATTCATGGGAGTTCACAGGGGGAAAAAGTGAAACTCAAGGAGTGTTTAGACTCAGGGGCTTATATTAAATGGTAATGTTAACAAAAGAAAGGGAGTTTGAACTTTAAGGGATGATAAATTGCAGATAAGTGACTTGGAAACATGAGGAAACTAATGGAAGGTAAGAGTTATTTTCATAGGGTCTTTTAATGCAAACTTATCTTCTTGTTGACTTTGTCTTGAGTGATAATAGTTGCTCTCCTCTTTCTGGTATGAGGAATGGGTTGTGGGGGAGACATCTTTGCAAACATAAATTTATGTCCTGCTTTTGGGCAGATAAGGGGAGGGCAGCAAACTCTTCTGCATCTTGATTCGTAATAATCCTCAGCTCAAAATACTCTTTTTGCCAAAGTGGCATATTTTGGAGTGGCATATCCTGATCCCCTTCACAGCTCTCCCTATTTCAGGCTTCTGAGCCTGAAGCAGTCTGGAGCAGGTGAATTGAGCTTGGAGTAATGAGCCATTGGACAGGAATTGTGTTATTTGTTATCTGAGAGTGACTGAAAAAGCTAGGGGATTCATTACAATTTCATTTGGAGGATTAAACAGAGCTCTTTAGTGGAATGAGTTTAATGGAGACTGAGGGTGTATTAGTCAGGGTTCTCTATGGGGACAGAAGTAACAGGATAGATGTATATATATAAAGGGGAGTTTATTAAGGAGTATTGACTCACACGATCACAAAGGTGAGGTCCCACAATAGGCCGTCTGCAAGCTGAGGAGTAAGGAAGCCAGTCTGAGTCCCAAACCTGAAGAACTTGGAGTCCGAAGTTCGAGGGCAGGAAACATCCAGCATGGGAGAAAGACGTAGGCCAGAAGACTAAACCTATCTAGTCTTTCATGTTTTCCCGCTTGCTTTTATTCTGGCCATGCTGGCAGTTGATTAGATGGTGCCCTCCCAGATTGAGGGTGGGTCTGCCTTTACCAGTCTCCTGACTCAAATGTTAATCTCCTTTGGCAACACACTCACAGACACACCCAGGAACAATACTTTGCATCCTTCAGTCTAATCAAGTTGACACTCAGTATTAACCATCACAGAGGGAAAACATAAAGTTGCTTTCTCCATGCTTCTGACCAATTAAAACCATTTGTGATGGGGAAACTCAATGGAGACAGACACTATGGAATGATAAAAACAGCCTGCATGCTAAATGTAAAGATTAGCCCCCTCCTAGTCACCTAATAGTGTGAGAGAGGAATATTCCAACATAATATGTAGAGTTAAGTGAGATGATAAAGATATGATGAAAAATTCCTTACTGCAAAGGTGATTTAGGAGTTAAAAAGAAATTAGGCAGATAATGAGACTATGGAAATCCTTGGTAAGGTTTTCTTTACATGAAAAACAGCCCCCAAATCGTTTTCTTTTCTAACAAAAAGCAACTTGTACAATTGGGCTGCAGACATAAACAAGCAAGCAGGAAGCTGGCAGAGGTGAATGCTGGCAGTTGTGCCTATAGGAAAAAATGCTACCTGGGACCAGGCATGATCAAAATGGTGATTCCACCTTCTCTTTGCCAGCCATGTGTACAGTAAGGAGCAGACAAGAGGGGGCTGGCCGAGTGGAAAGGCCATTTGCATAATAAGATTAGGGTGGGGTGTCCAGCCTTCACTGTGCTACGTAAATATCATATCTGGCTGAACTAATGTGTGGGTCCTAGTAAATCAGACACTGCCTCCTCAAGCCTACCTATAAAATCGGCTGCAATCTGCTGCTTTTCCCTTTTTGGATGTCTCTCTATCACAAGAGAGAGACAGCTGCTCTTCTCTCTCTTTTCTTCTGCCTATTAAAATTTCCAGTCCTTACTCACTCCACACGTGTGTGTCTGTGTCATTAGACTTCTCAGTGGGAGATGAACCCCAGGTATTTAGCCCAGACAATGATGTTGCCTCATTGGGAATGTAAGAGATCATGATGTGACTTTATGTTAAAATGACACTACGTATAGATAAGATAATTACAGTAAGAGGTAAGTTACATGGGATTAATTTAGACTCTGGATAGAAGATGAGAACCATGTGTCTACCTAGATAAAGGCATAAAGAGATCATGGTGCAGATGAGTTGCTAGAGGGAATCCTTTGGGAATTTTGGGAGCAGCAGAACAGTATACACTTCCAGACTCTTTCAGAGCTAGCATGTAACCTCAACCCAAATGAAAGAGACTACTTTATTTTTTTGGCCAGAGAAACTTGAAACTGGGAGCAGTGGCTCATGCCTGTAATCCCAGCACTTTGGGAGGCCAAGGCGGGCAGATCACCTGAGGTCAGGAGTTCAAGAGCAGCCTGGCCAACATAGTGAAACCCCATCTCTACTTAAAAAAAAACTACAGAAAAACTAGCCGGGCATGGTGGCACACGCCTGTAGTCCCAGCTACTTGGGAGGCTGAGGCACAAAGATTGCTTGAACCCAGGAGGCAGAGGTTGCAGTGAGCCGAGATGGTGCCACTGCACTCCAGCCTGGGCGGCACAGCAAGACTTTGTATCAAAAAAAAAAAAAAAAAAAAAAGAAACTTGAGAACTTATTTTGAACCAGATATACATGTAGGTTGAAATACAGAAGAAAATGTCAAATTTTAACTTAGAAAGAGAATGAATAAACAAATCTGTTAACACGGTGGCCTTCACTGGGCTGACACAATTATAGTAACAGATGCAGAGCTGCTGTTGCCACATGGGTGAGGGTTAACACCCATCCACTTACCCCTATACCTAAAGGTGATTTGAAATTGAGACTGATGATATCACACACACACCAAGAAAATGTGAAAAGATTCATTACTCACATATGAGGCTCTCTGGGAAGACAAGGCAGGCACAGAAGCTGGTCTGAAATAGCTTGAGTAAGGGGAGAAGTAGCTTTGGTTTTTGTTGTGATTAAGGGCTATGGGCAGGGTTTTTGTGGTTTGAACATCCCCCTGAGCTAAAACAGGGAGATGGAGCTTTCTCATCAGTTTTCCTAGAAATGGGACAAGTCAGGAGGGGAGATAGCTAGGACTTGAAAACTTTCAGCAGCAAAACATCAAAAATGGAATCAGACTCTTTAATGACAACATCCATCTCCTCACTTGCATACTTTTAAAATTAAGAAAGTTTGCATTTGGCTGGGCACGGTGGCTCACGCCTGTAATCCCAGCACTTTAGGAGGCCAAGGTGGGTGGATCACAAGATAAAGAGATCGAGACCATCCTAGCCAACATGATGAAACCCTGTGTCTACTAAAAATACAAAAATTAGCTGGGTGTGTTGGTACATGCCTATAGTCCCAGCTACTCTGGAGGCTGAGGCAGGAGAATCACTTGAACCCGGGAGGCAGAGGTTGCAGTGAGCTGAGATCACATCATTGCGCTCCAGCCTAGCAACAGAATGAGACTTTTTGTCGGAAAAAAAAAAAAAAAAAGTTTGCACTCAAGGTAATGGATCTGAGAGTGTACTTTGAGGAAGTTTATAACGTAAAATTATAACCCCTGGAGAGAACCTGGAGCTCTTGGGTGGTCGTAACTAAGGTAGAGGGCTTGGTGTTTTAGACTGAAGAGACAAAATTTGAATATCAGTCTTTTCCTATATTAAAAATGATTTTTTTGCACTTATCTCTTAATTTTATTACTTCATTATTTTACAAATATTTCTTACTATTTAAATGAAGGTACCTTCCATAAAGTACAAATTTCTCATGACTTAGGGCCAGAGGACTTACTAATTACTCGCTACAGGTTTTCTAGTAGTATTTATGACCCACGTAGTTGAACGTCTCACACAAAGTGCTTTTGCCAAAGATATCAAGGACAAAGGAAGTTGAAACTTTAAAATTATAAAGGTCTCATTTGTAATTTAAATCTGCCACTAAGTAGAAGAAATAATGTGATTAGAAATAGGTGATGGGAAACTAGAAAAAGCAAATGATAACTAAACTTTTAAAGGAAGATTAGTTCTATTTTCTGGCTGGCTTTTTAAAAAATATGTAAATGGAATTTTAGGTAACTAGG
Source organism: Theropithecus gelada (assembly GCF_003255815.1). Classification (NCBI taxonomy): domain Eukaryota; kingdom Metazoa; phylum Chordata; class Mammalia; order Primates; family Cercopithecidae; genus Theropithecus; species Theropithecus gelada. The sequence continues at coordinate 127,209,365 of NC_037679.1, forward strand.
ATAGGATACTTTGTGGCAGGTGAAAGAAACTATAGCTTGCAGGTCAAATCCAGCTCACTGTCTGCTTTTGTATGCCTCACAGGCTAAGAATGGCATTGACATATTCGAATGATTACATTTTATGTAGTTATCTACATATCTATATAATAGTCTCAATTTTACTTCTTGTCCTGCAGTGTCTAAAATATTTACTATCTTGCCCCCTACTGAAGTAAAATTTGCTGACCTCAGTTTAGGGGCTAGAATTTTGAGAAATAAGAAAAATGGTCAGAATTGAAGGAACAAAATAATAAGGGGGAAAATCTGCTTCAAGGTAGTATATGTCTTTAGGGCCTTTCCTTCTAACATGTGAAATATTATAATCTTAGTATTATCTCTTAGAGAATTGCAGTAGGCCATGTGGAGAATCCCACAGTTGTTTTTTAACGGTGTGGCCAGGATCCAGTGAGGTCTTATAATATGTTACCGTTGTTCATACTTCATTGTTTCCATATAAACAGGTCTTCATAAAGAAGTCTTCAAAGAAGCAAGGACCTCATTCAAGTTATGGAAGAAGAAGACTTCACTAAAGGCAAGTGAACCACATGAATTGCCTGAGCCAAATAATATATTAGTAGCATAGATGAATCTAGCATAAACCCTGTGGCAGCTTGGCCAACTGACCTTAGTCCGTATGTGCTGGTCAGGAGGGGATAAAAAAGCATGCTGGTGGGCCACAGTGGGTTTTTTCTGATGGGAAAGCTGAGACAAGGATGTGACTATCTCAGGCAAAGAAATGTTCACTGCTGACCAAGTGCAACATCACTGAGTTTTGCATGTGCCAGACAGCATAGTAAAGGGCTGCTGCCAATCTTGGGTAGGCAACATTAGATCTGCTGCCTCAAATTTCAGTCTGAGGTCAGCACTAAGGAGGAATTTGTGGAGGAGCCTATATCAGACTCATGTTCTTGTTCACAGGCTCAAAATATTCCTCCTAGTAGTTGGTTCAAATTGGCTCTACTTGGAGAAGTTTTCCAGGAGACAGGTTTTAGATATAAGCAGTTCTTTAGCAAGTTGCAATTATTTTGGAGTGCATAAACAGTCAATATGGCATTAGGCCAAACATACCTAATTACATGAAAATCTAGTAGCTTTAAAACTAGATAGTACACCATTTAATTCAATACTGTGGTGCCAAAGGAAATCAAAATTAAGAGATTTGGATGGATGTAAAAGAAAGGTTCCCCAAATACAGCTAGTGACTACCGTTACTACAGTTGCAAATTACTAAACTTTGCAAGAAAGGAACACTTTCTCAAATGCCATTCTCTGCAAAAACCAAATAGGGTGAACTGGAGGTTTCTCTTCAGACATGATACATTTGTCATGTAAAACATAATTTCTTTCTGAGAGATTTTTTTCAAAATCTTTTCATGTTTTCAGGTTACAGGTTCTGCACAACTGGCACAGACTATTTTCTCTGTCTTCCTACAGTTGAAATTACTGAGTCTGTGGCTATTCCAGGTCTTATATTTGGGGAATACTATCTAGTTTGGGATAACAATTTAGGGTGCGAAGAATAATGGTTTGTTTTCTAAATTTAATGCACATGGGTCACTGCTGTGACAGTCTTTCCTTTCCTATTACCTTTTTTTTTCTGTAACAGTTTCTTAACGGATGTGACATTGAATTGATGTAACTTCAGAGACCTTTTCCAATCAGGGACAGTCCCGGTTGCAGCTCCTCAAAGAACTACACCAACACATTAAGATATATTTGAGGGACAGCAGAATCGAAATCTGGGGAGGAAGAAATAGGAACATAGTTCCTTTGAAGTTTATCTCGCAAAGTCAAAAAAATTCGATTTCTAACTTTAATCCCTTTGGTTTTTTAATGTCTGTGGACTTTAGCTTGCAAATAGAATTTATTTTTGAAGTTTAAATTCTTCCTGTGAATTTTAAAATGAAAATAGTTTACATGCAAATTTGAAGCATCTTTGTAATGCTGAAATTTTATTTTTAGAGTGATTTAATGTCATTTGATTTCATGGCATAACCTTGAATAGATTATGTTGGATAATACTGCCGTACATAATTTGAGGTGAGATTTCCATCTCTCACCTCAGACTGCAGAGTAAACTTTTGGCCTTGGGCACAGAGAGGCTTAAAAGTTAATTAAATTGGTTTTTTATAGACATTTCAGAGACTTCTGGGAAAAATCTGTGCAGCCCACCAGCAGTCCTAGAAAAGTACCCTAAATATAGTGGTTGACATTAGGTACAGCAGACCTGTTTGGATTTATTGCTATTCTCATCCCCAAGGGATAAGTCACAGGCTTTGTATACTATATACTTAATGGTTGAGTTCAAAAGATTTAGAAAGAGAAACTGGGAGATGGGAGCGGGTTGGGGGAAATGCTTCTTTCTGACTTCCTTCCAAAGAAACTCAATTCTCTTAGATCATAGACACCATCGTTGCCCTTGCTAGCTCATGGACACCATCCATCCACTTACTCTTTGCATTTAGAGACCTAAAGTAACATATGTGGTGGTGGATTTGGGGAGGCAAGTGTAGCCCAGACTCTTCTTCCCTTCTGTGGGAGGGAGACTGCCTTCTGACTGCAATCATTGGTACTACTTCATTTACGCCCAATGTTTTCCAGGTCATTCAGTGAAGAGGTTTTTTTCTGGGCTTGAGAATCAAAGTTCATCTAATTCTGGGATGTAAGTCACATTCTCCAACATGAGTCTTATAAAAAATAAAGGTAACATGTCGGGTTCTTTAATAAATGATTATCTTACTTTATACCTTAATTTGTTCAGCACTTGGTTGGGAGATGGACTATTATTCTTTGGATCCTTTCAAATATCCCAAAACTCACTATGCCAGAACTGCTTATAGTTACACACTTCCTGCCCAATGTCTGGTGGGTTAACCCAATGTCTGGTGGGTTATTTTAGGTTTACTGATTGGCAATTCCAGTTTGTTTACTTTGTCTTACCCTGGTTTATATTTACGAATGCATCATATGGTGAACTTGATCAATATGCAATATTTGACTGTTTCTATGTGGACAAATTTACCACATATTTTAATTGTACTGTACCTTGCAGACAATGTTCTGATTGTTGGATGTCACAAAAAATTTAAGGGCCCTAAATCCTTTCCTGTGCTCTGTGTTTCTTGTTTCTAACCTTACCTCCAAATGCTGCCCTCACTCTTGAAATTTCTCATTCTTTGGAATGTCTAAGTCAAAAAGAAAAAAAATTCTCTAGATTCTCTTGGTCATAAAATGCTACTGACACATTAAAGATGCTCAGCATCATTGCTAATCAAATAAATACAAATGGAAATAAATATTATTACAGTATGGCTATTAGGCAAGCAAGATTTAAAAACCTGGTTAGTGCCAAATATTGGTAGGGATATGCAAACATAGAAACTCTCTTGTACTGCAGGAGATAGTGTAGGAGTATAGGGCCACACTTTAGAGAGCAATCTAGTAATAGGTCATGAGAGTAAATACTGTAGATACACACACTTTGATTCAAAAATATTGTTTTTGCATATAAACCCAAGAAAATTCCCATACAGTTCCATAAGGAAACATGTATAAAAATATTTATTACTTTTGGTGGAGGAGAGTTAAAGGGTACCTGGTTATATGCAGAAGCAAGAAACAAATAGCTTTCCAGAAACAAGAGAGAGTTTGGAAGACTAATTCTTGTTTTCATCAAAGGAGCAAAATAAGCACAGTTTTCTGGCCCCCTTCCCATGTAAAACCCTGAAAGTTCTAGGAAAAATAGAAGAAAGCAGGCCAACACAGAATCACACAAAAAACTAGTACAAAACTATATATCCCAAAGGGTAACATTTAATAAACTGCAGGAAATAAAAATAAGCTCACAGTAAAAAAAAAAAAAAAAATCATGAGATGTCTAGACATACTATGAGAAAAATAAAGCAAAGATAATAAATTATGCCAAAGAAATTACTCTTATTGGAAGAAACATTATGAAATAGACGAAAACAATAATATGTCATTGGAAACATTAGGGCACTATTACAAATACAAAATACTTATGAAGAAATGGAAATATTGGACATGAAAAATATACTTGCCAAAATAGAGACATTGATTTGGAGGGAAGACAATATTTGAAGAATAATGCTAAAACATTTTTCAGAGCAAAAGAAAGACATGAGATGTAAGAGTGTGCAGCGAAATATATAAGAACAATTTATAATCGGGCACATCAAAAATTACAAGAGCATCTTAAAATTTCCAAATAGAGAAAAAGCAAATAATTTTCACAGAAATGAAAATTATACATTTATTCGACAATGATTTATAGAATGTTTGTTATAGGGCTAGGGACTTTCTAGATTCTTAGGATAATTTCAAGTAAACTAGGATCCCTGCCCTTGTGGAATTTACATTGAGGTAAGGGAGATGAAGAGACTATAAATAATAAACATAATAACAGAGGCAATTAAAATGGAGTAAGAGGATTAGAAGTGCTATGGAGAGGAGCTTGGGAGATGAGAAGATTGGTGTTAAAATATGCTTATCACAAGAGTCTTCCGTCTCGTCTAGCCATTATCCCTTTATGGGTAACCATTATGCTGACTTACAGCAGCATACATTTTTTCCAGTTTGTGTAATTATTTATATTTAATGATTATATGCATACTTAACTTGTCAGTTTGACATGTCTGGTGGGTTATTTTAGGTTTACTGACTGGCAATTCCAGTTGCTGCTGCTGTTCCAGATGTTATCTTACTACTGGTGTGGATAACACAGAACTTAGTACTCGATATGTGGAAATTAGAATGTTATTTTTCTCCCTATCAATAAACTGAGAATTCCAAGGCAACATGCTTTCACCAAGCAGGGACAGCAATATTCTTTCTCTATATTGATTCAGTTCTACATTACCTCTCTGGCTCTATGCCACAATTCAATCATAAGAAAACATGATCACCTTTCTGTTCAACAGGGCACCATTCTGCTTCACTACTTGGATAAAATCATTCTTATAGGACTTAATTTATAGGAAGTAGCAGATACCTAGATGCTTGCTAAAGTACATAAACATGGAAGAGGATGAAAGAAGGATCCCACAAAAATTCAGAAGGCTGCATCTTCAGTGATATTTGTAGAGGTTGCCAGTCTGAGGATGTTAGCATATCATATAAAAGTTTTCTGCACTTGCGTCACCTACCAAAATGAAAGGAGCATGTTGTTATGTCAGATGTTTTGAATCTTGAAGGTAATATGTACAACACTTACTTTGCTTCTCTAATCTGTAATGCTGTTCGTTTTGAATATCCAAGAGCAATACAAAATCAAAACTAGTTCAGGCAGGAATGCAAGCATTTCAGTCTCTTGGCTATGATGAGATGGCACATCCAGTCACACTCAAAGTATCTGTGGCTTGTTGGGATGCCATTTGGAACTTCTAGCAAACTTATTTAGGAAAGTCACTGCACAGTTTTTTTTTTTTTTTTTTTTTTTTTTTTTTTTTGAGAAGGAGTCTCGCTCTGTCATCCAGGCTGGAGTGCTGTGGTGCGATCTCTGCTCATTGCAAGCTCCGCCTCCCGGGTTCACGCCCTTCTCCTGCCTCAGCCTCCCAAGTAGCTGGGACTACAGGCACCCACCACCACGCCCGGCTAATTTTTTGTGTTTTCAGTAGAGACGGAGTTTCACCGTGTTAGCCAGGATGGTCTCCATCTCCTGACCTCCTGATCTGCCCATTTCAGCCTCCCAAAGTGCTGGGATTACAGGCGTGAGCCACCGTGCCCGGCCAGTCACTGGACAGTTTTTTAAAGGTTTTTAAGCAAAGCCATGACCTCTTTGGCAAATTGCTATTTTGCTTTTGTAAATCAGATTTGGCTTGCTTTGAATATCTGGTAGAGAACACCAAAGAATTACCTGAAATGATCTGAATTTTATATTAGCCTATCAAAGACATTGATGTCTATGGAAGAAATGCTTTACAAAGTTAAATCTCATTTTCTAGAATTATGTTATGTCTTCTGAAACTAAGACAAAATACTTATTCTTCTAAGACCATAGTAGCTAGGTCTGAGAACTAAGGAGTGGAAGTGGGAGTGGTACCTTTACTATTACACCTAATTACTCACTTGAAAAATATTTGCTCCTCACTCTCTTGCCATAGAGGTCTTAGTTCCCAAGGGAAAAATGCTTCCACCAGAGAAAACAACAGAGATTCCACTGAACTAGGAAGTTAAGGCTGCCACTTGTTTGTCTTGACCTCCTCTTGTACTAAGTCACATAAAAAGTAAAGATACTCTAATCAATGGGGTGATTTTGTGATTGCCTTTGCAAAATTATGACGGTAACACAAATCTGACATAGTTGATTCCACCTTGCTTCTGACCTCCAAGCTGCCCTTGCTCATTTCTGGGCATAGGCCAACCTAATTTTGGGAGGAATTTAGTTTAGAGTTTAACTTAAAGGCAAAGATGATAATAGTCCCTCTCTAAAACTTTCTCAGGGATCTACAACTGCCTTTATAAGACTAATGAAAGGCCACAAGAATAGGATGATGGGAGGGGCCTGAACTCTGCTGAAATGTAGGCATGGCTTCTATAATCCCTTACTGCTCAGGTATCATGTGGCTGGAGGTCACAAGATTTGTGACCTCTTCAATTTCTCCTATAGATAACATCACTATCGTAGAACCTAAAACTGATCTTTTGTGATGTTTTCAGTTATATTTTTGAAACTGACTGTCTCCATCTGGACCTGTGATTTATAACTCAGCCATCCTGTGGCCCCACCCAGAGATGGACTTGGTGCACAAGGACTGTTTTCTAAACCCCTATGATTTCAGCCCCAACCAATGAGAAGCACCCATTCCCTAGCTGCCTGCCCACCAAACTATCCATAAAAACTCTAATTTTTGAGCCTTGTAGGAGACTGATTTGAGTAACAACTCTGTCTCCCATGTGGCTGGCCTCATGTCAATTAAACTCTTTCTATACCGCAATGCTATGGTTTCAGTGAACTAATTTTTTTCAGGGGAAGAACGCAGGAAAAACCCACTGGGTGATGATAATTCATCCTGATTACCCAGGGGACACAGGATAGCTACTACACAAAAAGCATGGAAGTGTATGTCTAAAATCCAGGAGATCCTCCCAGACCCTACAAATATTGAAGAGGTAAAATTTAGGTAAAGGCGCAGCAACCACATGGGAGCACGACATTTGGGATTCAGATACCTCAGGAATGAAGGTTAGAATCCCATGTCAGGTAACAAAACTTGGTCAGCTGGAGTGTCGATTGCGGTAAAAGGAAACATCAAATAGGTAGCAGAATAATGAAGTTACAAATACTAATTGCATTATAAATACTAATTACAGTCTGTGTCCAGTTGCAAAGAGCAAGACTAAATAAGATACCTGTATTTTCTCCTTGATTTACTATGTATTTATGAGTATTAAATTAGTTTCTCTTTTTTCTTATATTTCCCCACGTTTTATATGTGTGTTGGTGGTAGGTATGTTTATTATTTAGTTAATCACTCCAAATGTATCAAGACAGAATTGTGACCAAGATAAAGGAAAAAAGAACAGCTCTCAAAAAGTAATAGAATGACTGATTTTCCCCAGAGAAGAGGAAGATAGTTACATTTTTTGGCATTTTGTTATGTAGGAGGAGTTAGTGTTTACTCCATTCCTTATTTTCTCATTTGTTAATTTTTTAATTGACCATCTACTATAGGTCAGGTACAGTTTTAAGTGCTGGAGGTAACACAATTAACAAGTATAAGTATTGCACTCAAGGGTCTACATCTTAGCGGGGAGAGAAGACAATAAATACCACAAATAAAAAAAACATATAGAATGCTAGCATGATGTTGAGTGCTACAAAAAGGAGAAAAGGGTTGGGAGATTCTGAGGCAGGGAAGTTGAGGGGGATACAATTTAGATAAATTGAACAGGAAAGACCTCACTCATTTGGTGACATTTGAAGTAACATATCCTGAAGGACATGAGGTAAGGAGCCTTTAGAATATCAGGAGAAGACATTCCAGATGGGGAGTGCACAGCAAGGCCCTGAGGTGGGAGTGTGCTTGACATACTGAAGGAACAACTAGAAGGCAAGTGTGGCTAGAAAAAAGTGTGTGTGTGTGTGTGTGTGTGTATGTGTGTGTGAAATGTAAGGAAATTCATTCAGAGAATTATAAGGAAGCCAGATTGCCACTTGTTAGTCATTCTGATGACACTGAATTTAAATTGGAAGGAGAAAAATAAATTTTTAAGAAGATAATTCATTGCTAATGTCAAAAGTTAATAATGGAAAGAATGATACATATTGATGTAGCCAGAGGAAGAATCATGGTAAATAACAGAATGACTCACTCAACATCTTTCCAATCCCATTCCATTGAGCTTTCTGTATGTTAAAGGCTGAAATTCGTACTTTCCCACTAGCATTTTCTTATAGCTCTCTTTTGAGAAGTGGTTTGATTTCTGCCAATCACATGCATTTGTGTAAGGATTGAATCTGTAACTGTTTTATATAGGGAGATGGTGTCACCTTAGGTGTCTGTTGCAGACTGAGCAGGTGCTATATAGCTCTGGAGACATCAGCTATGACAATGGTTTCCTGGTCCCCAGATTGAAGGTAAGGCAGTATTTTATATGAGTCAACAGTTCTGTTGGTACCTTCTGGATCCCTTTATCTTAGGTAAGACTCTGTCTTCCATCAGAAAGCAGTCCTAGCTGTGGAGTCTTGATCTCCAGATCACAGCTAAGGTGTTTGGGAAAGCAATAGTTAGAAATAATGGCTTCCCATTTCCTCAGCAACCCTAGTGTCTTTAGTTCATTTTCTGTTGCTATTATAGAATACCAGAGACTGGGTAATTTATAAAGAAAAGTCATTTATTCCTCACAGTTTCAGATGCTAGGAAATCCAAGAGCATGATACCAGCATCTGGCAAGGGTGTTCGTTCTGCACTGTAACATGTCAGAATGGCAAATGGGCATGCAAGACAAAGAGGAAATTGGGTTTAACTCATCCTTTTTTATCAGGAAGCAACTCCTGTGATAACCAACCCTCCACTCCCATGGTAATGACATTAATCCATTTATGAGAACAGAGCCCTTATGGCCTAATTGCCTCTTAAAGGCCTTACCTCTTAATACTGTTACAATGGCAATTAAATTTTAATAAAAGTTTTTGAGGGGACATGCAAACCATGGCAACTACTGTTCTTGGAGGGCAGTCTCTTGATAGACCAATTCTGTGATGTGGTTCTAGTTATTCCTGGAAACTCATCCTAGAATCAACTCTGTAAGCTGTTAAAAGGAGTTTGGAAGCACTGAATTCCTTTTGGCTTTTTTCACAAGAGGCTCTCTATTGCTTGAAATTGAACCATTGGAAGTTGAGGGTTTCTTTCACTCTTGGAGATACCAGTATGATATCTTATTTGAATCTGTACTCTTTGACCAACCCAAAGACCTTAAATAAGAAACAAAATAGAAACCTCCAAAGAGATGGAGAAGGGTACACTATAATTTGAATACAGAGATGGTATAACGTGATAATACAAAACATCAAATCTAGTGAGAAAAAATAAATTAATAAACTCTCATTCTAGAGGAAGATAAAAAGACATTTTATAAGCACGAATTCATGAGCTTTAGACAAATAGTGTATTTTTTCTGCTATGCCATATCATTATGCCTACTCTAGTGTCCAGATTTTGATCTTCAATACTCTCCTTCAAATAGTATCAGAGCTTTTTAGAGAATAAGCAAATATATATTTTAATATTCTAAATAAGCCTACAAACATTTTATCATTGTCAAAAATGAGGATGCTTTTGGAAAGTACATGAAGGGATAAAAATGCGGGTCTGGAAGGAAACTGCTAGAAGTAATGACAAATTGAAAACAATGACTAAATTACAACTTGTTTTATCTGTGAGATGTCCATGATGATATTTGATGAAGATACATATTATTAATAATTGTATTAGAGGAAAACCTGTCAAGAACTGTGAAGGAGCTGTGATTTTACCATGTTTGGAAGCTAACAAGTTAGTTAGCCTGTCACAGTCTCACAGTTGCTGACAGAAGACACAAAATTCCTGGGTCAAACACAAAGGGTGTTGTTACTCATGGCATAGCAGGCAGCATGAACTTGATGTTTGCATATGTTCTCCTTACCTCCCAACTTCCACGGGGGTGACACAGAGGCAGGACCAAATGAATGCTGCACACATGGTGTATTTGTGCTGCAGGTGAGGAACCCTGTGAGATTATGAGAACCTAATCCTTTGAAAATGCTGCTACCAAGCCAGATGAATAAGATAATTCACATAATTAAGATTAAGATAATTAAAATAACTATTCTAATTATCTTGATCAGAAAATAAATCTTTCCTGCACCCTGGAGGGAGACACTATCTCTGTCTTCCATGTCTGTTTACTCTACATTACCAGTATGGGATACTTCCGAACAAAAAGTTCGTACAAGATGGGAAAAAATGTCCTGGAGAGATATTTAAAATTTATTATTATTATTTTTATTTTGAAATATACAATACATTGTTGCTATGGTTTGAATATCTGTCCCCTCTAAGCTCATATTGAAATTTAATTTCCAATGTGGAGAAATGTAATCCATTCATAAATTAATGGATTAATAGGTTAATGGTCTAACAGGTTATCATAGGAGCAGGACTCTTGGCTTTATAAGAAGAGGGAGAGAGATCTGAGCTAGCACACTCAGCCCTCTTGCCATCTGATACCCTGTGCTACCATGGACTCTACAGAGAATCTCCAACAGCAAGAAGGATCTTACCATATATGGCCCATTGGCCTTGGACTTTCCAGCCTCCAGAACTGTAAGAAACGAATTTTGTTTCTTATAAATTAGCCAATTTCATTCAGGTATTCTGTTATAAGCAACAAAAACAGACTAAGACAGTTGTTATTGACTATAGTCACCTTTCTGTGCAATAGATCTCAAAACTTATTTCTCCTGTTTAACTGAAACTTTGTACCCTTTGACTGACAACTTCCCATTTTCTCCTTTACTGCCCCCTCCCACCTCTTTAAGCCTCTGTTAACCATCATTCTACTCTCTACTTCTGTGAGTTCAGAATTTTTTAGATTCTACATACAATTCTCATTTTTCAATTAAAAAATAATAATTTAAAAATGTCATGGAGAATTGTCTCCCAAAGAAATCAAACCATCAAATGTGAGTAAATTGATTGGTGAATGATTTCCCATAACGTTGAAAAGGGCAAATTATTCAGTTATAAGAGGAAGGCACTGTGCTTTGCTTTATTTGATTTATATAATTCCTTCCTCTGTTGATATAGTTCAATATTTATTCGAGTTTACTTGATATGTAAGCTATGTTCTATCTGCTGAGCTGTTACTGTGCAATATGGAATTTCTGATTAGAGGAGGATTAGGCATAGACGTCAGTAAAGTCTGAATTCAAGACTGGAGGATATTATGCCTAGAAACTGACCTTGACTTCACCTAGTCAAACAGGAAATTCTTGCCCAAAAGTTATGAGCTTATTTTTCACCAGATCCAGAGCAGGCAGACACGATTTTGGAGTCTTGGGGAAGTTGGGGTAGTTGTATGAAACATTTGGGATGGGAACAGGTAGAGAAATATAAACACCATGTAAGAATGGCAAAGTGAGCTCTTGCCTTTGGAGAAATCCTCCCTTCCTCTATCACTATATGCAGGTGCCAACATTTAAAGCTGAACTATCCTGCACTTCCTTCTCAGGATCTTTTCTGTTTTATTTAATCATCACTATAATTTTCATATTATTTGTTATTAATACAACTTTATATGTCCCAGTTGTATTATACTGTCTTATTATTCAAGGAATATTCCTCTTCTGTTGTGCTACACATTCTCTCTCAATTTTAAACTATTTAGTTCCATATGTATTCCTTGGTATTTTATGTCACCATGCCATTATTCAAATAACACCTCATTTTTCCTACTCATCACTAGGATATAGTTTCATCTTTGAGACACTACCATCACCATGGACTCCTTGAGAAATACAGGAGGGGACAAAGAATAGCAATGTACTTGTACTACCCTTCCCCAACCCAGCCAGTGAAGCTAGCAGCAACAAAAGTGATCTCTTCCTTCTGATTGAGGAGAGGAGAAAGGAGAGTAAAGAAGATTTTGTCTGGCACCTGAGATACCAGGTCAGCCATGGTAGGACAGGGTAGCAGGCAGAGTTGTGAGGCCCCCATTCCAGGCCCTAGCTCATAGATAACATTTCTAGATACACCCTGGGCCAGAAGGGAATCCACTGCCTTGAAGGAAAGTACTAAGTCCTGGCAGGATTCATCACCTGCTGACTAAAGAGCGCTTGGACCCTAATAACCAACATGGATACCCATGTAGTATGCTATAGGAGTTGGCCTCTGAGACATGCTGGCTTCAGGTGTGACCCAGCACATTCCTAGCTATGGTGGCTATAGGGAGAGACTCCTTCTCCTTGAGAAAAGTAGAGGACTTTACTTTTCTTGTGCCTTAGCTACCATCTTGGCCATAGTAGGGCACAGCACTGACCCCGTGTGGGCTCTTGGGGTCCCTGAGTTCAGCCCTAGACTCTTAGACAGCATTTCTGGTCCTGGCCTGGGCCAGAGGGAGTCCACTGCCCTGAGAGGTGAGTCCCTCTGGGACTGGCAGCATTCACCACAAGCTGACTGAAGAGACCTCAGGCTTTAAGTGAACATCAGTGGTGGCCTGGCAGAATCCCATGTGGGCTGGTGGTGGTGACGGCAACCACTCAACTACCTGTGGAAAGAAGAGCAGGAAGAACTTTGTCTTGTGGTGCCAGTGTAGCCACAGAATAATAGAATATCAGATAAATTTCTAAGGCTTTTGATTCCAACCACTAGTTCCCATATAACATTTCTGAACCTATCCAGACCCTGGGCGAACTCACTTCCCCAAAGGAAAAGACACAATCCTGGTTGACTTTACAATCTGTTGATTGTAGGGTCCCAGTGCCTTAAGTAAACATATCTCAAAGAAATTCAAGATAACACAGAGAAGGAATTCAGAATTCCATCAGATAAATTTACTAAACACATTGAGATTATTTGAAAGAATCAAGCAAAAGTTCTCAAGCTGAAAAATGCAATTGACATACTGAAGAGTGCATCAGAGTCTTTTACTAGCAGAATTGATCAAGCAGAAGAAAGAATTAGTGAACTTGAAGATAGGCTATTTGAAAATATACAGTTAGAGGAGACAAAAGAAAAAAGAATAAAGCATATCCACCAGGTCTAGAAAATAGCTTCAAAAGGACAAATCTAAGCATTATTGGCCTTAGGGAGGAGGTAGATAAAGAGACAGGGGTGGAAAGTTTACTCAAAATAATAATATCAGAAAACTTTTCAAACCTAGAGAAAGATATTAATATTCAAGAAGAAGAGGTTTACAGAACACCAAGAAGATTAAATCCAAATAAAATTACCTCAAGGCATTTAATAATCGAAATCCCAAAGGTCAAAGATAAAGAATGGATCCTACAAGAAACAAGAGAATAGAAACAAATAAGATGCAATGGAACTTCAATACATCTAGCAGCAAACTCTTCAGTGGAAACCTTATAGGCAGGAGAGAACACCATGACATATCTAAAGTGCTGAAGGAAAAAACCTTTTACCCTGGAATAATATACCCAGTGAAAACATCCTTCAAGCATGAAGGAGAAATAATGACTTTCTTAGACATAAAAAGGCTGAGGGATTTTATCAACACCAGACCTGTCCTACAAGAAATGCTAAAGGGAGTACTTCAATATGAAAGAGAAGGACTTTAGTGAGCAATAACAAATCATCTGAAGGTACAAAATTCACTGGTAATAGCACACAGAAAAACACAGAATATTATAACATTGTAATTATGGTGTGTAAACTACCCTTAAGTAGAAAGACTAAATGATGAAGCAATCAAAAATAATTACGACTTTTCAAGACATTGACCACACAATAAGACATACAAAGAAACAACAAAAAGTTAAAAAGTGGAGAGAGGAAGTTAAATTATAGAGTTTTTATTAGTGTTCTTTTTGCTTGTTTGTTTATGCAATCCATATTGTTATCAGTTTAAAACAATTGGTTATAAGACAGCATTTGCAAGCCTCATGGTAACCTTGAATGAAAAAACATACAATGGATACACACACAAAAAGCAAGAAATTAAATCATACCATCAGAGAAAACCGTCCTCATTAAAAGTTAGGAAGGAAGAAAAGAAGGGAGAGAAGACAAAAAAACAACCAGAAAACAAATAAAAAAATGGCAGGAGTAAGTACTTACTTATCCATAATAACATTGAATGTAAATGGACTAAATCCTCTAATTAAAAGATATAGAATGGCTCAAAGGATAAAAAAGCAAGACCCAATGATCTGTTGCCTACAAGAAACACACTTCACTTACAAAGACACACAAAGGGATGAAAACCAATATTCCATGACGATAGAAATCAGAAAAGGCCATGTGTATCTTATATCTTATATCAGACAAAATAGATTTCAAGACAAAAAACTGTAAGAGACAAAGAAGATCATTATATAATGACAAAGGAGTCAATTCAGCAAGAGGATATAACAATTGTAAATATATATGCACCCAATTCTGGAGCACCCAAATATATAAAGCAAATATTATTAGAGCTACAGAAAGAGATAGATTTCAATACAGTCATAGCTGGAGACTTCAACACCCCACTTTTAGCATTGGATAGATCATCTGGACAGAAAATCAACAAAGAAACATTGGACTTAATCTGTACTACAGAACAATTGGACCTAATACATATTTACAGAACATTTCATCCAATAGCTGCAGAAAACACATTCTTCTTCTGAGAACATGGATCATTCTTAAGGATAAACCATATGTTAGGTCACAAAACAGTTCTTACTACATTGAAAAAAGTTGAATAATATCAAGCATCTTCTCTGACCACAATGGAATAAAACTAGAAATTAATAAGAGAAATTTTCAAACTATACAAATACTTGGAAATTAATCAATATGCACGTGAATTGACTAGTGGATCAATGAAGAAATTAAGGAAATTTTTGGTGGCATGTGCCTGTAATCCCAGCTACTTGGGGTGCTGAGGTAGGAAGGTCACCTGAGTTTGGGAGGTTAAGGCTACAGTGAGCCAAGACTGTGCCACTGCACTGCAGCCTGGGTGACAGAGTGAGACCCTATCAAAAAAAAAGAAAAAAAGAAATAAGAAAGGAAGGAAGGAAGGAAGGAAGGAAGGAAGGAAGGAAGGAAGGAAGGAAAGAAGGAAGGAAGGAAGGAAACTGAAAAATTCTTGAAACCAATGATAATGGAAACAAAACATACCAAAACCTATGGGATACAGTAAAAGCTGCACTAAGAGGTAAGTTTGTACCTAAAAGTGCCTACATCAAGAAAGAAGAAAAAGTTTAAATAAATAACATAATGACACATCTGAAAGAGCTAGAAAAGCAGGAACAAACCAAACCTAAAATTAATAGAAGAAAAGAAATAAAGATCAGAACAGAAGTAAAAAACCGAAATGAAGAAAAGGATACAAAAAAATAAACAAAGTTAAAAGTTGGTTTTCCAAAATAAATAAATAAATAAAATTGGCTAACCTTTAGCCAGACCATGAAAAAAAGAGAGAAACTCAAATAAATAAAGTCAGAGATGAAAATGTAGGCATTATCACTGATATTGCAGAAATTCAAAGGATCAATCTTGGCTACTATGAGCGACTGTATGCCAAAAAAAAAAAAAAAAAAAAAAAGGAAAATCCAGAGGAAATGTGCAAATTCCTGGACACAAACAATTTACCAAGATTGAACCATGAAGAAGTTCAAAACCTCAACAGACAAATAACATGTAATGAGATTGAAGTCATAATAAAGTCTCCCAGCAAAGTAAAGCCTGAGAACCGATGTCTTACTGTTGTATTCTACCAAACTTTTAAAGAAGAACTAATAGGAATCCTATCCAAACTATTCCAAGAAGTAAAGGAGGAGGGAATACTTCCAAACTCATTTTACAAGGCCAGTGTTACCCTGATACCAAAACCAGACAAAGACACATCCAAACAAAAAAAATATATAGGCAAATATTTCTGATGAACATTGATAAAAAATATCCTCAACAAAATACTAGCAAAGTGAATTCAACAACACCTTAAAAAGATCATTCAACATGACCAAGTGGGATTTATCCCAGGGAAGTAAGGATGGTTCAACATATGCAAGTCAATCAGTGAGGGGATAGTTAATGAATATAAAAAAATAGCAAGAAAGAATGAATAAGACCTAGTATTTGATAGCACAAAAGGGTGGCTACAGTAAATAACTTGATCATATATTTTAAAATAACTAAAAGAGTCTAGTTAAATTGTTCGTAACACAAAGGTTAAATTCTTGAAGGGATGGATATCCTATTTACCATGATGTAATTACTATGCATTGCATGCCTGTATCAAAGTATCTCATGTACCTCATAAGTATATACACGTGCTATGTACCCACAAATATAAAAAAAAGGTAATGCTTGGGCTAATTTTCTGCCAACTAGCAGGTGGTTCCTTAGAACAAATATTATTTGGAAGATTAATATTAGTATTACTTTTTTACATTTCAAGCTGGTGAGCCCTGTAGATATAGGAACTACATATTAGTAATCCCTATGAAGGGTGAGAAGTATATGTCTCAAATAATAGTAATTTCAAAATAGGAGACTATTAAATGTAGTGGCATTGTAGTAAATTCTTCCCCCTTTTTATTGTACCTTTTAATTCTGTTAAAGCAAATATAATACATTTTTTATTTTCAGATGACAATGTTGCTACTTTTGCTTTCTATTGAGAGCCTTGATTGCACTTAGGAGCAAATAAATGGGTTATGATAAAAGTA
Organism: Theropithecus gelada; assembly: GCF_003255815.1. Taxonomy (NCBI): domain Eukaryota; kingdom Metazoa; phylum Chordata; class Mammalia; order Primates; family Cercopithecidae; genus Theropithecus; species Theropithecus gelada. The sequence continues at coordinate 127,226,304 of NC_037679.1, forward strand.
TAATTGAGAGCCGGCAGAGAATGGAACTCAATTCCAATATTATATACTCTCTCTAAATAAGGTACAGGCAAGAAGGGAAAGTCCTTTTGCCCTCTGAAAATTAACTGAAATGATCTGATAATAGGCAGGTTAACAGGAGAAAAGATGTCCAGATTAATTAAGGAGCACAGGTCGAAAATCACAGGAGAATGATTACCCAACCACTCAATGAGTTTTAGAATCTTATATACTCTTCTTCATAGGGGAAATGTGGAGAATGTAGGTAATTTTAGGGGGTGGAAAATGATTTTTAAGAAAACTGAATGGGTCAGACAATGGTTTGTAAATGATTCTTTTTGTAAACTGATTGGGATGGGGGAACAGAAAATTGTTTGGAACAAAGTTCTTCTGGGCTCTAGATCTAGTGTTTAATTTCCAGTTTCTTACTCTGTGATATGACTTTAAGTTTTCTCTGGTTAGTAAAATTTCAGAGAGTGGATCAAAGGCAGTTGTGTTCCTCTTTGGCAGGTTAGGTGATTTCTAGGTAAATAAGGAAACTTCAGAGAAGACCCTTATCCTGGGCTTTGGTGGAGAGACAGAGGAATGAGAGGCAGGAAGGGTTGGAAGGTGAGAGAAACCTTAAGCCTGCTTCTTTAGTTCCTCATATCAAGGCATCATATTTTGGGATGTTGTTTTCTGAGCCCCAACATAGGCATAAAATGTAATTGTACAGATGACTCAGTAACTAATCTCATACATGACAAGTTTCTTGCATTCCTAACATACATATTTTTACAGAAACAGAGAACAGGTTTTGTAAAACACATGCAGGTATTCTCATACAAATGTGTAAAATTGATTTTGTTACTCATTTGTTGCACTTGTTGAATATAAAATGAAGAGATCTGTGTAATGGTATCTGATATGAAATTACAAGGCCTACTGAGAGGCAGTAGAGCTTTGTGATTAAGCGTATGATGTCTGGAGCTGGGCTTTCAATGGTGGAATTATGATTCCACTGCTTATAAAATGTGGGACTGTGAACAAGTCACTTAATATTATCTTTGCCTCAATTGCATTGTCTGAGAAAATGAATATCTTTTTTTCTTTTAAAAATATGTACTCAGGTTGCTATCAGGATACAATCAGCAGGACTATGTTAGGCAATCTTGTCAGTACTAGGCTTATATATTTGCATGGACTATTTCTATATGTGTGAACAAGAAGACATTTGGTAATAATTGTTAACTCTGGAACATGGGAATGAAATGGATGTCTGTGCTGGGAGAAAAACTTGGTTTGTCCTTATACTGTTTACATTTCCTACTAAATTAAATGATCTAATTAATTTGAAAGGATTCAAAATAAATAAGTGTACAACAGTTTGGTTTTTCACAGCCATATTGTGTTTTCTAGTTGTAGTGTTATGATATATATTGGTTTTCATCCATGGTTCCTGGCTTGTAATTCCCATAGCCCTTGTTACAGTCTTCTGTTATAAGGTTGGGTGTGTTAGGCCTCAGGGGTGGGCCTCTGACCTTCTGCCCTCCTTTCACCTGCCTCAGTACAGGACTCCAAAGTTCCCCTCCTTTCTGGTTGTGGATCTTAAGTCCCTCCCATGAAAGAGTCCTGCCCTATGCCTTTGGGGAAGGAATGCTGACATCATGAAACTTCCATAGACCCCAAGAGGGCAGCGTTCAGTGAGCTTGCAGATAGGTGCACACGCAGAGGTTCCTGGAGGGTGGTGCACCTCGGGAGGGCATAGAAGTTCCATGCTGACTAGTTGATGGGTGCAGCATGCCAACATGGCACAAGTATACATATGTAACAAACCTGCACGTTATGCACATGTACCCTAGAACTTAAAGTATAATAATAAAAAAAAAAGAAGTTCCATGCCCCTTCCCCCAAACCTCACCCTACACATCTCTTCATTTGTGTCCTTTGTGATATCCTTTATAATAAACTAGTAAACATAAATAAGTGTTTCCCTGAGTTCTGTGAGCCATTTCAGCAAATTAATCAAACCCAAAGAGAGGGTCATGGGAACCCCAACTTGAAGCTAGTCCATTGGCAGTTCTGGAGGCCCGGACTTGCACCTGGTGTGCTGGGGGCAGAGAGGGGGCCAGTCATGGGGACTGAGCCTTTAACCTGTGGCATCTGACACTATCTCCGGGTACTAGTGTCAGAACTGAATTAGAGGGCACACAGCTGGTGTCTGCTGCTGTGTGTGTGGGGAAAATAAAGCCACACATTTGGTCACAAAAACCTTCTTCTGTGTTGATGACTCTTGTGTGAGAGTAGAAGAAAAACATGGTTTGAGAAAAATTTTTTCCTCCACACTAGTACAATTACAGAAAACTAGATTGCAGGTTTTTATAATTTTGTTTTGGACAGTTGGTCATATAATTTCATAATACCAAAACTTGAGAAAATTCTTCTTAGGACTTTTCTATTCTTTGGTATCCTATAAGATTTTCATAAGACTTTCTCCTTTTTAATAGTTTAAATATCTTTTGGGCAATGCATATTTAATATTTTTCCCATATCTAATTATATATTCAATTATCAACTTGATCTGTTTTGGAGATTCTCGTATTTTGGACAATAGAAAATCATTGATCACAGTACCTCTGCAACCTAAATACTAAAGATGAGTTCATAAAAAAGACAAGATAGTATCAGGCAGCTCTGTCTATGACATTATGAAAATGTTTCACAGGGGCTCTCATCTGTTCAGATGTAGCATCTTTTTGTCCACGAGAGAATAGAGGGTCAGGGTTGAATATAGGTTTATGGTACCTTTGAGTAGGAAAGAAAATGGAATAGATCCAGTGCCCATGAATGGCATTATCCACACACAATGAGTCGGCAGAAAGCTGACTTTGAGAAGAGATTGGGCTATTGTATTCCTAAATTTTGAAAGGTAGGGGAAGTTGAGTGAGAAGTGTGGAAGAACACTGCAAGCTGGAGAGGCACCACACTGTGGACTTTGACTCAAGACAACTGTCAGTCTCAGAGGAGAGAGTGAAACAGAATTGGTATAGTGGAAAGCTGAAAGCAAGAACATTCTCAACTTTGCCTAGAGGTTTATTATCTTGCCACCGTGTGATTTAAGTCATTTAATTACTACCGTCTCTTTTTTTGCTCATACAAAAGCTTGAGAACAGATTGTCCTTACCTAATGCATATATTTTCCAGACTTCTTTATTCCCATGTTGGCACTAAGCATAAAATATTCCTTAATGGGACTTTGTCTTCCAAATATCTCAATGCTTTTTCTTCATTCTCTGGCACCTGACATTTTATCAAATAATGCAGAGAAAATGTCTTTTCCTATCGCTATAGCAAGCCAGGTGTCAAACGTTCATATTTCTTTCAGGTAACTATACCCAAGAGAACAACACACTTGGCATTTGGGCAGTAGGGGCTGTAGGGTCTGTTCTGATTTGCAGTAAGCACTGGGAGCATTATCCTGGTGGAGACACACTTGCTTCTGCTTCCCACCCTCATCCCCAAGGTGACAGTCAGTAGGAACACAGTGGCATTTGCTTCTCAGGGAATATGTACCTCCTGACTTACCCATTTGATTAACTGCTAAAAAGTCGGGGTCCACAGTAATAACATATGCAGTACTTGTGGTATGAAAGAAGTGTCTCAGTCACCCTCCAAGAGACAGCTAAAAATCAGTCCTATTTTTATAATTAGCACATGTGAGTTGCAGAGTTAATGTTTCATTTAATCTATAACCTAAAAATTGGTTGGTGCCTTATAGGCTCCTGACCTGTCTTAGCTTTATCCCTATCTGAGGCTTTATTCTCTGAAGCATTGTCTGTGTTTCAGCAGTCATTGCGTAGCAAAGGATGCATGTTGCTGTCCAGAGTACTTCTATGATGACAGCAGGTGATGAATACCTTTTCTATAGGGATGACTAATATGGCTTTAGTTGGGGACCCTTGGTTATGAGGGGCAATAATGCAAAACACTCTAGGACACCTGATAGCCTGAACTCCCATGTAACTGAAATGGCAAAATTGGTCCTATGATCTGGGAATTTGTCCAAGATTTAAAAAATGTATCAGAGAAATTGACTTTCTAATTCATCTTTTTTAGGTGCCTGTCTAGAGTCATATTATATGACAGCTTAGCATATGCAGATTTTACGTCTCAACTTACCTTATTATTATGAAAACAAGACTTCTACTTGCTGCAGAGACTCTCTCAGATTCTAATGAAAATAAGAGAAGAGAAGAGAGAATAGAAGTATGGTGTAGGCCCCACATAAATAGAAGTAACATGGAAAACACATCAGTGGGAACTGCTGAGGCACTCTAGATAGGGTGAGCCCAGAATTCTTTCTCTATAGCCAACGACTTCTCTCACTTTCCCCAAAAACTGAAGAATAATATGGATTTATGGATTCCATAACACTGTTAAATACATATCTCAGAATTTTTCTTTTCTTTTCTATGTATGTATGTATGTATGTAAGTATGTATTTATTTATTGAGATGGAGTTTCACTCTTGTCACCCAGGCTGGAGTGTAATGGTGCAATCTCGGCTCACTGCAACCTCTGCCTCCCGGGTTCAAGCGATTATCCCGCCTCAGTCTCCCAAGCAGCTGTGATTACAGGTGCCCACACCACGCCCAACTAGTTTTTGTATTTTTAGTAGAAACGGGGTTTCACCATGTTAGCCAGGCTGGTCTTGAATTCCTGACCTCAGGTGATCCGCCCATGTTGGCCTCCCAAAGGGCCTGGATTATAGGCATGAGCCACGTGTGTCCAGCCATAATCTGAAGAATGTTTCTTTTAAATAAATTCTAATCTGTAAGCATTTAGATAATCTAACACCATACTAAGTTCTGTTGTATTTTTGTTTCAGTGACAATGAAGGAAGGCTGCCCAGATATGCAATAGATGTGGCTCTATTATTTATCTAGTGAAATGTTCAGTTAGACATTTCGGATATACAAAGAAGCAACAGAGTTTCCTGTATAAAAGAGTTTCTGTGATAACTAAGGATAGAGTTTATCGTAAGAGACAGCTGCATCGGTTTATGTTTCAAGGTCATTCAAAGAAGGGAAAAAGAAAACAAGGAGTTGGTAATCTCTACCTAAATATGTGGCAGAAATTCTTGTCTAATTGTCAGAGAAAGGCAAGGCTTTAAAAGAGACTGATGGGAGCAGAAGCATTCTACCTGCTTTGTGGTTTGCTCTTTCTTCGTGGCAGGGACGGACTCCTCATCTCCATAGCGGCCAGGGGCTTCTTGCTGGTCTTTAGCTACAGAGCATTGACATGATCTAACATCTATGAAGTGCTTTAAACAGTGGCTGACACTCTATTATGCTCAGCACAGAATACAGGGCTTGAAAAATCAGTGATAATTAGTACATATTAGTTAAATTAATGCTTCGAAAAATGCTGGGTTTGTGGAACACAGATGTTCAATATATCTGAGACCTGGATTGTAGATGTATAATCACGGAAATGAGCTAAGGAATGGAATGGGTCAGATTTGTAACTGTTCACATATTGAACTGGTAAAGAAAAAGGGAAAGGGGTAAATTCAGAGTTTAGAGTCTTTCTGGGTTGGGAATTTTAGCTGTATCTTGGAATAAGATAACAGAGATGCATATAACTGTGAAAGGAAAATAAATCTCATGAGCCCAGAATCACTAAGCCAAAGGGAAAAGTCAAACTGGGAACTGTGTCAGGCAAACCTGCCTCCCATTCCATTCCTAAATAAGATAGCTACAAAACAAACAAACAAAGCTACCTACCTCCCTCACCATTTGCCCACAAGGAAATTCCTTGTGGACAAAGGACAGACAGAACTCAGTCATCCCTCTGCTTATATGAGACAAACGCATATCTGATTCGTTCCTTTGCCCTATTGTTTCACTAAGCCGGATTGAAGCATAAGTGACTATTTCTGTAAACTGTGTATTCAGCGAAAGGCTAATCAGAAACTCAAAAGAGTGCAACTGTTTGTCTCTTATCTACCTATGACCTGGAAGGCTGCTCCCTGCTTCAAGTTGTGGTGTCTTTCTGGATCAAACCAATGTAGATTTTAAATATATTGATTAATGTCTCATGCCTCCCTAAAATGTATAAAACCAAGCTGTGCCCCCATCACCTTGGGTACATGTCCTCAGGACTTCCTGAGGCTGTGTAATAGGAGTGTCTTCAACCTCGGCAAAATAAGCTTTCTAAATTGCCTGAGACCTGTCTCAGATGTTTTGGGTTCACACAGGTAAGAAAATCTCTGAAACATAGTAGTTGCAATATGCTGTAAAGAATAGAACACTAAGTATGTTTGACTAGACAGGTTAATAGTCTAGTTGAGAGATATAAAAAGGAAGTAGAACAGTAGCATCGAAAGATGTACTGGGGCTCATAAAGTGATACCCTAAAGACTGGTGCTTTAACATGCTGAGAGGTCTTAGAAGCTGCCTCAGGATCAAGGTACCTTTAACCTTGTCTTATTATCCTACTTCCCCCAAACTCTTGAAGTGCAGGGAGGGAGACTCTCTGTAATTCCTTTATCTGACCAAGAGAGTCTTTCCAAAAGAAATGCAAGTAGAGATTGGGAGTCATCACTACACCCAGATAGATTTTTTATTTATTTTTCTGAGGGCAGCTACAAGAGATTATTTGGAAGACTTTATCTGCATAATAAGAAAACCTTTGATCCTGTGCAGATGAACACTTCACCATCCCATTGATACAAGAGCCAGAAATAAATTATTAGGCAGACAGTGATGGTAAAGGAGTCCTCGGCATGACTTTTTTTTTTTTTTTCCAGAAAGCAGCCCCCAAATCATTTATTTTCTAACGAAGAGCAGCCTGAAAAATTGAGCTTCAGACACAGATAAGCAAGCTGGAAGCTTGCACGAGCAAATGTCAGCAGCTGTGCAAATAGAAGAGGGCTACCTGAGAGCCAGGCATGTTCAACATGGAGGCTCTATCTTCCCTTTTCTTTGTCACCATGTGTACGGTAAAGGAACAGGCAACACGGCATTGACCAGGTGGAGAACCTATCTGCATAATAGAAGATTAGAATGGGGCGGCCAGCTTCTTTGTGTGCTATGCAAATGGCACACCTGGTCCGACCAATCTTTCATGGCCTATGTAAATCGGACACTGCCTCCTAAAGCTCATCTGTGAAAACTTCTGCATTTCACTGCAGAAGTGGCAATCCATTTTCTCTGGGACCCCTCTCTGTGCAGAGAGCTCTTCTCTTTCTTTCACCTATTAAACTTCTCTTCTTAAACTCACTCTGGCGTATCCACGTCCTATTTTTTCGTGGCTGTGAGACAACAAATCTCAGGTATTTACCCCAGACAACAACGCCGCTTCACCATAATATCTGCTTCCTGCCTCCTGAGTCCATTTATTCTGCCTAATGATTTACTTCCCCTCAAATAATTGTCTACATTCCCCATATCCCTGTTTCCCTTTTAAAAAGAGCATATAAGCTTCTGTACCACATTGGGTTATTGAATCATCATTTTTCTGAAACTTGCCTGTGCTATGCACGTTAAAACAAAATATGTGTGCCTTTTCTCCTATTTATCTGCCTTTTGTCAGTTGATTTTCAGTGAAACTTCAGGGGGAAAAGAGGACATTTTCCTTTGGTCCTTACATATGCACATATTTTTTAATATATATATACATATAGTATTGTATACTGTGATATGCTCTGTATTTTTAAATGTCCTGGAAATGGTAGCATTTATTAATTATGCAGAGTTTATGAAAGATTAGCAAATTCTCATGGAAACAGGAAAAAATGAAACATAGGTCAATGTAATTAAAAGAAGGAAGTCCTATTTCTTTTGAAGAGGTCAGAAAGTGATGAGACTTTAAAAATATCAAATGAAGAGATTTCTTAAGGAAAAGGGTAAAATAAGGTTTAAAGAACAAAAATTGGTATTCTTCACTACAATGTCAATTAAATTATAGACAGAAAAACTACGGGCGAAGAGATTGAGATAAAAATAGCAAAAGCGAAGAACAAAAGAGTAATTTTACACATTGGTTTAAGGTTATGAAAATAACACACCAAGAAAAACTCAGAATTCTTTTCACATAGACACAATGTTTGATAATTGCCTAGGAAAATTTCAGAAGGAATTAAAATGTGGTAAAAACATTGATATATGTAAATAAAAATTAAACAAGAAAAATTAAAAATTGATGATGATATCTTTAAAAGGGGAAGGGAAGTATAGAGAAGGAAGTGATGGTGGTAGGAGGTAGATAAACCCTAGGCAGACAGGGCCAGGTCCCCGGTGAAACCCGACGTTGAAGCCAAAAAGAGTTTAAAGTCTAGCTACAAGTCCCAGGTAAATGCAGGCTGGACTGAGAACCTGTCTTCTCATTTGGCACACTTTTCTCTGATTGATTCTCCACCCTTCACCTATTTTACATATACCTACACTTTCCTAATTGTTTTCTTATTCTGTCATGCCCACCTTTGAGTGGTGCCTTTGTTTTAGCCTTTTTTGCATACTCACAAACCAATCAGCATGCACTCCCCATTCTGAGCCCATAAAAGCCCTGGACTCAGCCACATTGAGAGAGAGAGACCACCCAACTTTGGGTGGGGCACCACCCTCATGTCCTGTCTTCACTGAGAGCTGTTTTATCACTCACAAAATTCGCTTCCACTCTCCTCACCCTTCGATTATCAGTGTAACTTCATTCGTCTTAGAATGGATACAAAGAATGGGTACCGAATGTGGGTACAAAGAAGGCTCTAACACTGTGGCTCTCTGCCTTCTACTGGCAGAGGGTAACCATCCCACATGATGGGAAACAGTAGTGGGGCTGAGCCAGTCTCAGATCTGTGGGCTGGAGTGGGGCAACAGGGCTGACAGAGCTAATAGCACATCATTGTCTGTCGGGCGGTGGATGGTGAGACTAAAAGAGCTAATTAGCATACTGTAACACCCTCATTGGGGTTTCAGGGTTACAGGCACCCCTGCTTGGGCACCACTGTGTTTGCCTCATATGGACACCAGAGTCACTGTGGGAGTTGCTTGTGACATGCCTGGTCCAGCTGCAGGCTTGCATGGATCTCACCCCTGTGCCGGCACTTGGAGCCCACACTCACTTGCTCACACACCCCGCCCACCAGGGGCTGAGTGCACAGTCGTGATGGCTATGGGATCTGTACCAAGGTGCAAGCCAGGTGCAGCCCATTGGGCCAAATACGTGGGGCATCTCCTGTGGTGAACTTGGGCCTGAGCAAGGCTTGGGCAAGGAAATTACCAGCTGGAGGTGTCTGGCTGGCAAAGTGATGGAGAAAAATCCTTTGTCGGGCTAATATCCAGAACCTACAAAGAACTCAAACAAATTTACAAGAAAAAAACAAAAAACCCCATCAAAAAGTGGGCAAAGGATATGAACAGACATTTCTCAAAAGAAGACATTCATACAGCCAACAGACACATGAAAAAGATCGTCATCACTGGCCATCAGAGAAATGCAAATCAAAACCACAATGAGACACTATCTCACACCAGTTAGAATGGCAATCATTAAAAAGTCAGGAAACAACAGGTGCTGGAGAGGATGTGGAGAAATGGGAACACTTTTACACTGTTGGTGGGATTGTAAACTAGTTCAACCATTGTGGAAAACAGTGTGGCGATTCCTCAAGGATCTAGAACTAGAAATATCATTTGACCCAGCCATCCCATTACTGGGTATATACCCAAAGGATTATAAATCACGCTGCTATAAAGACACGTGCACATGTATTTTTATTGCAGCACTATTCACAATAGCAAAAACTTGGAATCAACCCAAATGTCCATCAGTGACAGACTGGATTAAGAAAATGTGGCACATATACACCATGGAATACTATGCAGCCATAAAAAAGGATGAGTTCATATCCTTTGTAGGGACAAGGATGCAGCCCAAAACCATCATTCTCAGCAAACTATTGCAAGAACAGAAAACCAAACACCACATGTTGTCACTCATAGGTGGGAATTGAACAATGAGATCACTTGGATGCAGGAAGGGGAACATCACACACTGGGGCCTATTTTGGGGAGAGGGCAGTGGGGAGGGATGGCATTGGGAGTTATACCTGATGTAAATGACGAGTTGCTGGGTGCTGACGAGTTGATGGGTGCAGCACAGCAACATGGCACAAGTATACATATGTAACAAACCTGCACATTATGCACATGTACCCCAGAACTTAAAGTATAATAATAATAAAAAATAAAAAAAATAAAAAAATAAAAAAATAAAAATAAAAATCAAAAACAACTGGAAAAATCCTTTGTCAGAAGGAAAAATGATTTTCCCTCTCTAAATAGTTGTTATTTGGGGCAACAACTGCAAAAAACAAAGATTAATAAGAGAAAAACAAACAGAAGTGTAATAACATGTATACCTCATGTACACATGTAGCTACCCAGAGAAATGAGTAAATCTCAAAGATTTGAATTCAGACTTAAATATCATTCCACTGATAAAAGGGTATGTGGAAGCCCAGTAATGAAGAGGTCACGAGAAAAAGCATAGTAACAAGGTAAGGTTTGTTATGCAGATTTAAGTTGATACCTTCTTCATTGTTAAGAGGTCTGTAGTGATTTAGAGTCATCTTTTATTTCTGGTACAGAGACACACACAAATGGAGACTTCCTCTATAGATGTAAATTTTCTTTACAAAAGGGTAACTCCTACTCTGTTTTCAAAATATCTCCTGTGTCTCCAGTTTCTCAAAATAATCAGCTCGAAATAATCCTTATGGCAAAGAAGCGTATTTTGGGATGGATTTTTCTGATCCCCTTCAAGAGAATATTGAAAAATTCATATGATTACAAGATTTTATTAAAAAATGCTTTACAGAGGTAAGAAAAATTAGCCCAAATATGAATATCTAAGGTATAGCAATAGACAAAATGGATTATTTCCATGGGAACTTAAGGAAGATAGTTAAAAAAGGTGGGGTCGGAGGGTGAGGGAAATATGTATGTTGAGATCACTGAAATGTTTCTGCACTGAGAAATGCAAATCAAAACTGTAATGAGATATTATCTCACCCCAGTTACATTGACTTTTATAAAAACAGAGGCAATAACAAATGCTGAGGAGGATGTGGAGAAAAGGGAACTCCCATACACGGTTGATGAGAATATAAACTGGTATAGCTATTATGGAAAACAGTATGGTGGTTTCTCAAATAAACTAAAAGTGAAACTACCATATGATCTAGGAATCACATTACTGGGTATATGTTCAAAAGAAAGGAGATCAATATATCAGAGATATCTGCACTTCCATGTTTATTGCAGCACTGTTCACCATGCCAATAGCCAAGATATGCAATCAGTCTAAGTGTCCATCCATGAAAGAATGGATACAGAGAATGTGGTTTATATAACCAATGGAATATTATTCAGGCATAAAAAGGAATTAAATCCTGTAATTTGCAACAACATTGATGGAACTGGAGCATATTATATTAAGTGAAATAAGCCAGGCACAGAAAGACAACTACTTCATGTTCTCACTAATATGTGGGAGCTAAACATATTTATCTCACAGAGATAGAATGACAGTTGTCAGAAGTTGGGAAGAGTATTAGGGAGAGAGGGAGATAAAGATGGATTGGTTAATGGGTACAATAATACAGTTAGACAGAAAGATTAATATGTAATCTTTGGTAGTAGAATAGGGTTACTACAGATAACAATGGTATGTTTTATATTTCAAAAGAACTGGAAGAGCAGAATTGGAATGCATCTAACACAAACAAATGGTAAGTGCTTGATGAGATGGATATACCTTGATTTGATCATCACACATTTTATGATTGTATCAAAATTTCACATGCACCTTATACATATGTATGATTATTGTATATCCATAAAAATAAAAACCAAAATGCTTCTGCTTCAATGTTATGGTTTTCTTTTCAAGAGTATAGTAAGCCAGTTGTTTTAACAGAATATGGGAAGATTTTATTTAATAAATTAATCAGTATCTACATAATGGCACTTGTTATGTTCATAGGCAAGGTAATATAATGGAATAAGCAAAGTTTTTCTTTTGACACACCTGTGTTCAACTCCTCCTTCTGCATTTCTTAGGGTATGTGAGTGAGTGATTATGTAACTTTGGCATAAATTTTTTAAAGCTTATACTTTTTTATCTGGATAAAGAGAAAAATAAAAATAATTTTTAAGATAATGAGAAACAGATTAAAATGTAAAATAAGTAGCACAGGATCTGTGCAAAGCATCAACTAATTTGTTATTCTCCCTTCCCTTCCAAATTGCACCTTTTTTTCCTACCTATTTTCTGAAGTTGGGTTATATCTTACAAATGTCAAAAAAAACTTGCTGGCCACCATGGCAAAGAGTTATGTTTTTATTGTTTCTGCTTGTGAAAGCTCATTTTTTTTTACAGAGATTCTTGTTTTTAATGGTTACCTCAGTAGAGATACCTATAGTGATAACTTCACAGGCAATAGAATTTTAAATTAATTCTGTATTCTTATTTTTTGCTTAAAATGTCTTTGAAAAGATTACATCGTGATGCAGAGTTTAAATGTGAAGTTACATTGTGTATAGAAGACTGTTTGTCACAAGTTAAGTAATTTAAAGATGGAAGAAATGGCCAAATCTCTCAGAATAGAACACAGAACTTTTCAAAGCTAGGAGAGGTTGGAGTGACTGAGTAGTATGTTATAAAGGACAGTATCACTCAGGTGCCCATCAGTGATCTGTCAAAGACCTCCAGGTGACTAACAAGTGAAGTGTTTAACTTCCATTAATGTATACTTCAATTGAAGATGTAGAGGTGGAAAGGTATAATACCTTTCCTCACCCATCATAAGGGTCAGGGCTAACATTCCTATAGCAAAAGATAGGTTAACATGAGGAAAACATAACAAATTTATTTAATCAAAGTTTCATGTGATAAGGGAGCCTGCAGAAATAATGACCCAAAGGCCCAGGGAAAACCATTCATTTTTGTGCTTAAATTTGAGGAAGAATGGACAGCTGTGTAGAAATGTAACAGGACAAAAAGAGTACAATCTAATGGTAATAGACTGAGTGGGGGTGGGGAGGGAGCCCAGCATTGCCTGTCTGTTCAGATCCTTCTTGGCCTCTCTGTGTACCATTCCTTCCTCTGGGAATAGGGCAGGACTCCTTCTGGAATGAGGGTCTAATGGTCTACAATCTGTCAAGGAAGGTCAGAGATTTTTTTATGGCCAGCTCCTATATAGAAAGGTGCGGGGAGGTTAGAGTAACATTTTTAGATTTTATAACCTACCTTGGGGGAGGGGAATTCTGGTTTCTACGACTCTCTTTGTGGATGAAGGAGGAGTGGGAAACACAAAGGAATGAGAAGATCAGAGACTTTTCTTTTGAAGCAGCTTCTGAGGCCTCCAATCTCATTGAGTTTAAAGTATTCAGCATGCCAAAGCACTGTACTTTTGTCATAACTCAACGGATTCTTCTTGCCCATTGCCCAGAAAAGTCAATGTACTGAGAACAGCAGGTACTGCAGCAAACAAAAAGTTTAATGCTCACAAGGCCAGCCAAGCAGATGGATGGGAGGTATTTCTCAAATCTGCTTTCCCAAGAATTTGGAGGCTAGGCTGTTTAAGGGTACTTTGGTGGGCAAGCGGTTGGGGAACAGAAAAAACTTATTGGCTGTGGATGAAATGACAGGGGTGTTCAAAATGTTCAAACTGTCTTCAAGCAGCTGAGTCATTTCCTGGGAGGGGGGTCTCAGGACGAAGTGTTGTCCCTTTGTCTACCAAAATGCTAAATCTGAAAAATACCTCAAAGACGGGCTCTTTAGGTGTCACAATAGTGATGTTATCTACAGGAATAGTGGGGGAAGTTATAAATCTTGTGATCGCCAGTTACATGACTGAGACAGGTAAGCAACTTATAGAAAAGCAAGCTGAGCAACGGCAGGTTATTGTTTAACTATGCTTGTTCTTTAGCAAAGGTCAAGCTCCCACCATAATTCTAACCTTGAATGCAGCTTCAATCTCCAAACAAGGAAGCGAGCCAGTTTTCCTTGTCTCAAAGTTTACAGTTTATAAACTAAATTTAACTTATAAACTAAATTCATCTTATAATTACCTTGGCCTCCACACTAACCGTGGATAGAGCTGGAGCAGCTGGGAACACAAGGTGCCATGTCCCAAGGATGCACAGAGCAGTAGGGCCCTGGGGCCCTAAAATCATTTTTTCCTCCTAGGCCTCAGGGCCTGTGGTGGAAGGGGCTGCTATAAGGTCTCTGCAATTCCCTGGGGGCATTTTCCCTATTGTCTTGGCTATTAATATTTGGTTCTTCTATACTTCTGCAGATTTCTGCAGCCTTGAATTCCTTTCCAGAAAATGGGTTTTCCTTTTGTAATCCGTGGTCAGGTTGCAAATTTTCCAAACTTTTATGCTCTATTTCCCTTTAAAATATAAGTTCTAGTTTCAGGTCATTTCTTTGTTTATACAAATGAGCATAGGCTTTTAGAAGCAGACAGGCCAAATCTTGAACACTTTACTGCTTAGAAATTTCTTCTTCCTGATACCCTAAATCATCTCTCTCAAGTTCAAAGTTCCACATGTCTCTAGAGAAGGGGCACAATGTTGCCAGTCTCTTTGCTAAAACATAGCAAGAGTGACCTTTAGTGCAGTTCCCCAAAAGTTCCTCATCTCCATCTGACACCACCTCAGCCTGGACCTCACTGTCCATATCACTATTAACATTTTGGTCAGAACCATTCAACAAGTTTTTAGGAAGTTCCAAACTTTCTCTCATCTTCTTGTCTTCTTCTGATCCCTCCAAACTGTTCTAACCTCTGCCCATTACACAATTCCAAACTAGCTTCCAAATTTTTGAGTATCTTTATAGAAATGCCCTACTTGTTTGGTATCAAATTTCTGTATTAGTCCATTCTTGCACTGCTATAAAGAACTAGCTGATACTGGGTAATTTATAGAGAAAAGAGGTTTAATTGACTCACAGTTCTGCAGGCTATACAGGAGGCAATGCTGGGGAGGCCTCAGGAAACTTACCATCACGGTGAAATGGCAAAGGGGAAGCAAGCACATCTTCACATGGTGGCAGAAGAGTGAGCAAAGGAGGAAGTGCTACACCCTTTTTAAAAACCAGATCTTGTGAGAACTCACTCACTATCATGAGAACAGCAAGGGGAAATCCACCCCCATGATCCAATCATCTCTCACCAGATCCCTCCCCAAATATTGGGAATTACAATTTGACATGAGATTTGGTTGGGGACACAGAGCCAAACCATATGAACCATCCATATAAAAAAGACATTCTTGGAGATCTGAGAATGGACAGACTGCATGCTCAAGTCAGTCCCTGACCCTTGAGTAACCTAACTGGGAGACATAACCCACTAGGTGCAGGCCGATGCCTCACACCTCACATAGCTGGGCACACCTCTGAGATGAAGTTTCTAGAGCAAGAATCAGACAGCAACACTTGCTGTTCATCAATATTCTATCTTCTGCAGCCTCCGCTGCTGATACCCAGGCAAACAGGGTCTGGAGTGGACCTCAAGCAAACTCCAACAGACCTGCAGTTGAGGGTCCTGACTGTTAGGAGGAAAACTAACAAACGGAAAGGACACCCACACCAAAACCCCATCAGTTCATCACCATCATCAAAGACCAAAGGCAGATAAAACCACAAAGATGGGGAAAAAGCAGGGCTGAAAAGCTGGAAATTCAAAAAATCAGAGCGCATCTCCCCCTCCAAAGGAACGCAGCTCATCACCAGCAATGGATCAAAGCTGGATGGAGAATGACTCTGACGAGCTGAGAGTAGAAGGCTTCAGTCGATCAAACTTCTCAGAGCTAAAGGAGGAATTACATACCCAGTGCAAAGAAACTAAAAATCTTGAAAAAAGAATGGAAGAATGGATAACTAGAATAATCAATGCAGAGAAGGCCATAAACGAACTGATAGAGATGAAAACCACGATACGAGAATTACATGACAAATGCACAGGCTTCAGTAACTGACTCGATCAACTGGAAGAAAGAGTATCAGAGATGGAAGATCAAATGAGTGAAATGAAGCAAGAAGAGAAGTCTAGAGAAAAAAGAGGAAAAAGAAATGAACAAAGCCTCTAAGAAATATGGGATTATGTGAAAAGACCAAATCTACATCTGATTGGTGTGCCTGAAAGTGATGGGGAAAATGGAACCAAGTTGGAAAACACTCTTCAGGATATCATCCAGGAGAACTTCCCCAACCTAGCAAGGCAGGTCAACATTCAAATTCAGGAAATACAGAGAACGCCACAAAGATACTCCTCGAGAAGAGCAACTCCAAGACACATAATTGTCAGATTCACCAAAGTTGAAATGAAGGAAAAAAATCTTAAGGGCAGCCAGAGAGAAAGGTCGGGTTACCCACAAAGGGAAGCCCATCAGCTAACAGCAGATCTCTAGGCAGAAACTCTCCAAGCCAGAAGAGAGTGGGGGCCAATATTCAACATTCTTAAAGAAAAGAATTTTCAACCCAGAATTTCATATCCAGTCAAACTAAGTTTCATAAGTGAAGGAGAAATAAAATCCTTTACAGTAAAGCAAATGCTTAGAGATTTTGTCACCACCAGGCCTGCCTTACAAGAGACCCTGAAGGAAGCACTAAATATGGAAAGGAACAACTGGTATCAGCCATTGCAAAATTATGCCAAAATGTAAAGACCATCAATGCTAGGAAGAAACTGCATCAGCTAATGAGCAAAATAACCAGCTAATATCACAATGACAGGATCAAGTTCACACATAACAATATTAACCTTAAATGTAAATGGACAAAATGGTCCAATTAAAAGACACAGACTGGCAAATTGGATAAAGAGTCAAGACCCATCAGTTTGCTGTATTCAGGAGACCTATCTCACATGCAGGGACACACATAGGCTCAAAATAAAGGGATGGAGGAAGATCTACCAAGCAAATGGAGAACAAAAAAAACCAGGGGTTACAATCCTAGTCTCTGATAAAACAGACTTTAAACTATCAAACATCAAAAGAGACAAAGAAGGCCATTATATAATGGTAAAGGGATCAATTCAACAAAAAGAGCTAACTATCTTAAAAATATATACACCCAATGCAGGAGCACCCAGATGCATAAAGCAAGTCCTTAGAGACTTACAAAGAGACTTAGACTCCCATACAATAATAATGGGAGACTTCAACACCCCACTGTCAACATTAGACAGATCAACGAGACAGAAAGTTAACAAGGATATCCAGGAATTGAACTCAACTCTGCACCAAGCGGCCCTAATAGACATCTACAGAACTCTCCACCCCAAATCAACAGAATATACATTCTTCTTAGCACCACATCACACTTATTCCAAAATTGACCACATAGTTGGAAGTAAAGCACTCTTCAGCAAATGTACAAGAACAGAAATTATAACAAACTGTCTCTCAGACCACAGTGCAATCAAACTAGAACTCAGGACTAAGAAACTCAATCAAAACCGCTCAACTACATGGAAACTGAACAACCTGCTCCTGAATGACTACTGGGTACATAATGAAATGAAGGCAGAAATAAAGATGTTCTTTGAAACCAGTGAGAACAAAGACAACATACCAGAATCTCTGGGACACATTTAAAGCAGTGTGTAGAGGGAAATTTATAGCACTAAATGCCCACAAGAGAAAGCTGGAAAGATCTAAAATTGACACCCTAACATCACATTTAAAAGAACTTGAGAAGGCTGGGCGCAATAGCTCACGCCTGTAATCCCAGCACTTTGGGAGGTTGAGGCAGGTGGATCACAAGATCAGGAGATTGAGACCATCCTGGCTAACACGGTGAAATCCTGTCTCTACTAAAAATACAAAAAATTAGCCGTCCGTGATGGCGGTGCCTGTAGTCCCAGCTACTCGGGAGGCTGAGGCAGGAGAATGGTGGGAACCCAAGAGGCGGAGCTTGCAGTGAGCTGAGATTGCACCACTGCACTGCACTCAGGCCTGGGCGACAGAGTCAGACTCTGTCTCAAAAAAAAAAAAAAAAAAAAAAAGAACTAGAGAAGCAAGACCAAACATATTCAAAAGCTAGCAGAAGGCAAGAAATAACTAAGATCAGAGCAGAACTGAAGGAGATAGAGACACAAAAAACCCTCCAAAAAATCAATGAATCCAGGAGCTGGTTTTTTGAAAAGATCAACAAAATTGATAGACCGCTAGCAAGACTAATAAAGAGTAAAAGAGAGAAGAATCAAATAGACGCAGTAAAAAAATGATAAAGAGGATATCACCACTGACCCAAAGAAATACAAACTACCATCAGAGAATACTATAAACACCTCTACGCAAATAAACTAGAAAATCTAGAAGAAATGGATAATTTCCTGGACACTTACACTCTCCCAAGACTAAACCAGGAAGAAGTTGAATCCCTGAATAGACCAAAAGCAGGCTCTGAAATTGAGGCAATAATCAATAGCCTACCAACCAAAAAAAGTCCAGGACCAGACAAATTCACAGCCTAGAGGTACAAGGAGGAGTTGGTACCATTCCTTCTGAAACTATTCCAATCAATAGAAAAAGAGGGAATCCTCCCTAACTCATTTTATGAGGCCAACATCATTCTGATACCAAAGCCTATCAGAGACACAACAAAAAAAGAGAATTTTAGACAATCAGGATATCCCTGATGAACATCGATGTAAAAATCCTCAATAAAATATTGGCAAACAGAATCCAGCAGCACATCTAAAAGCTTATCCACCATGATCAAGTGGGTTTCATCCCTGGGATGCAAGGCTGGTTCAACATTCGCAAATCAAAAAACATAATCCAGCATATAAACAGAGCCAAAGACAAAAACAACGTGATTATCTCAATAGATGCAGAAAAGGTCTTTGACAAAATTCAACAACACTTCATGCTAAAAACTCTCAATAAATTCGGTATTGATGAAATGTATCTCAAAATAATAAGAGCTATTTATGACAATCCCACAGCCAATATCATACTGAATGGGCAAAAACTGGAAGCATTCCCTTTGAAAACTGGCACAGGACAGGGATGCCCTCTTGCACCACTCCTATTCAACATGGTGTTGGAAGTTCTGGCCAGGGCAATCAGGCAAGAGAAAGAAATAAAGGGTATTCACTTAGGAAAAAATGATGTCAAATTGTCCCTGTTTGCAGATGATATGATTGTATATTTAGAAAACCCCATCATCTCAGCCCAAAATCTCCTTAAGCTGATAAGCAACTTCAGCAAGGTCTCAGGATACAAAATTAATGTGCAAAAATCACAAGCATTCTTATACACCAGTAACAGACAAACAGAGAACCAAATCATGAATGAACTCCCATTCACAATAGCTTCAAAGAGAATAAAATTCCTATGAATCCAACTTACAGGGATGTAAAGGACCTCTTCAAGGAGAACTACAAAACACTGCTTAGTGAAATCAAAGAGGACACAAACAAATGGAAGAACATACTATGCTCATGGATAGGAAGAATCAATATCATGAAAACGGCCATACTGCCCAAGGTAATTTATAGATTCAATGCCATCCCCATCAAACTACCAATGACTTTCTTCACAGAATTGGAAAAAACTGCTCTAAAGTTCATATGGAACCAAAAAAGAGCCTGCATTGCCAGGACAATCCTAAGTCAAAAGAACAAAGCTGGAGGTATCACGCTACCTGACTTCAAACTATACTACAAGGCTACAGTAACAAAAGCAGCATGGTACTGGTATGAAAACAGAGATATAGACCAATGGAACAGAACAGAGCCCTCAGAAATAATACCACACATCTACAGCCATCTGATCTTTGACAAACCTGAGAAAAACAAGAAGTGGGGAAAGGATTCCCTATTTAATAAATGGTGCTGGGAAAATTGGCTAGCCATAAGTAGAAAGCTGAAACTGGATCCTTTCCTTACTCCTTATACGAAAATTAATTCAAGATGGATTAGAGACTTAAATGTTAGACTAATACCATAAAAACCCTAGAAGAAAACCTAGGTAATACCATTCAGGACCTAGGCATGTACAAGGACTTCATATCTAAAACACCAAAAGCAATGGCAACAAAGGCCAAAATTGACAAATGGGATCTAATTAAACTAAATTGCTTCTGCACAGCAAAAGAAACTACCATCAGAGTGAACAGACAACCTACAGAATGGGAGAAAATTTTTGCAATCTACTCATCTGACAAAGGGCTAATATCCAGAACCTACAAAGAACTCAAACAAATTTACAAGAAAAAAACAAACAACCCCAACAAAAAGTGGGCAAAGGATATGAACAGACATTTCTCAAAAGAAGACATTCATACAGCCAACAGACACATGAAAAAGATCGTCATCACTGGCCATCAGAGAAATGCAAATCAAAACCACAATGAGACACTATCTCACACCAGTTAGAATGGCAATCATTAAAAAGTCAGGAAACAACAGGTGCTGGAGAGGATGTGGAGAAATGGGAACACTTTTACACTGTTGGTGGGATTGTAAACTAGTTCAACCATTGTGGAAAACAGTGTGGCGATTCCTTAAGGATCTAGAACTAGAAATATCATTTGACCCAGCCATCCCATTACTGGGTATATACCCAAAGGATTATAAATCATGCTGCTCTAAAGATACATTCGCATGTATTTTTATTGCAGCACTATTCACAATAGCAAAATCTTGGAATCAACCCAAATGTCCATCAGTGACAGACTGGATTAAGAAAATGTGGCACATATACACCATGGAATACTATGCAGCCATAAAAAAGGATGAGTTCATATCCTTTGTAGGGACAAGGATGCAGCTCGAAACCATCATTCTCAGCAAACTATTGCAAGAACAGAAAACCAAACACTGCATGTTGTCACTCATAGGTGGGAATTGAACAATGAGATCACTTGGATGCAGGAAGGGGAACATCACACACCGGGGCCTATTGTGGGGAGAGGGGAGGGGGGAGGGATGGCATTGGGAGTTATACCTGATGTAAATGACGAGTTGCTGGGTGCTGACGAGTTGATGGGTGCAGCACACCAACATGGCACATGTATACATATGTAACAAACCTGCATGTTGTGCACATGTACCGTAGAACTTAAAGTATAATAATAAAAACAAACAAACAAAAAAAGATATTCTTCAAAGGTGGGGGTGGGGAGGAGAAGCAGATTTGAGAATTTGGGCAAATTTCCTGAAGGTAACTCTGACACAGTGCTTTTTGGAGAACCTCAGATATAATCTGTTCCTTCTTCATCTGCTTTGCTGGCTTTGCTCATTATTCGCTCAGAATATACTAGACTATTTTTCAATAACAAATGCTCTTCAACTTATGATGGGGTTACATCCCTAAAAACCCATTGCAGGTTGAAAATATCATACATTGAAAATGCATTTAATACATCTAACCTACTAGACATCATAGTTTAGCCTAGTCTACCTTTAATGTGCTCAGAATACATACGGTAGCCTACAGTTGGGCAAAATCATCTAACGCAAAGGTTAATTTATAATAAAGTATTAAATGTCTCATGTAAATTATTGACTACTTACTGAAAGTGAAAAACAGAATGGTTGTATGGGTACTTGAAGTATGATTTCCACTTAAAGCGTATTGCTTTCACTCCATCATAAAACTGAAAAAATGTAAGTTGAACCATTGTTAAATTGGGGTCAGTCTGCAAAATGGAAACCTCCACATTTTAGAGGCTCAATACAAGAAACCCTTATTTCTTATTTATAGCACAATTCAGTGAAGGCTAAGCTTTACTGTTAGACCAATTTCCATAAGTATTTTGGGTTTGATTTTTGCCAGGAAGCCATTTGTTAATTTTATGTGCCACCTGGAGAGGCTAGACAATTTTATGTCCAGGAAGCCCTTGCTTCTTTGTATTTAATAATTCTTCCTTTATCCTCTTCTCTCACATTTTACTGTAAGCAGCAATAAGAAATCAAGTGACACCTTCCATACTCTATCTGGAAATCTACTAAGCTAGAATAGATTATCCCATTCATTTGGGCACATTTTCTTTTTTTTTTTTTTTTTTTTTTTTTTTTTTTTTTTTTTTTTTTTTTTTGAGACTGAGTCTGGCTCTGTCGCCCAGGCTGGAGTGCAGTGGCCGGATCTCAGCTCGCTGCAAGCTCCGCCTCCCGGGTTTACGCCATTCTCCTGCCTCAGCCTCCCGAGTAGCTGGGACCACAGGCGCCCGCCACTTCGCCCGGCTAGTTTTTTGTATTTTTTAGTAGAGACGGGGTTTCACCGTGTTAGCCAGGATGGTCTCGATCTCCTGACCTCGTGATCCACCCGTCTCGGCCTCCCAAAGTGCTGGGATTACAGGCTTGAGCCACCGCGCCCGGCCATGGCACATTTTCTACATTCACATTGGGCATATTTTTTACGTTCCTAAACTTTCTGCCATATCAAAAATCTTCTTTCCTCTACTGCCAAATGACATTTTCCTCACATTCCTTTAAGCCCTTGCCTGTAGCCTGCTTAATAATTTCTTCAAAGATCTTCAGTTTTTTACTAGCTCTTTCCTTAAAGTTCTTCCATCTCCCACTTTCTGCCTGGTTCAAAAGCCATTCCCATATTTAACAATTTTCTTAAAGCAGAACCTTACTTCTAGTTACCAAAATCTGTATTGATTTTTTTTGTTTTGTTTTGAGACAGAGTCTCGCACTGTCACACAGGCCAGAGTGCAATGGCTTGATCTCAGCTCACTGCAACCTCTGCCTCCTGGGTTCAATCGATTCTCCTGCCTCAGCCTTTTGAGTGGCCACCACCACGCCTGGCTAATTTTTTGCATTTCTAGTAGAGACAGGGTTTCACCATGTTGGCCAGGCCGGACTTGAACTCCTGACCCCGTGATCCACCCTCCTTGGCCTCCCACAGTGCTGAGACTACAGGTGTGAGCCACCGTGCCTGGCCTTGTATTGATTTTTTATGGTTGCATAATTACCCGAAAACTTAAACTAGCAATAGGTAGTTCCTGTGGGTCCAGAATTTGGGAGTGGCTGTTTTGGTTTAAAGTATCTCATGAAGTTTTATTCACAATGTTGTCCGATTCAATAATCTGAAGGCTTGGTGGGGTTAGAGAATTCACTTCCATTTAATGTGGATCACTCATTTGGCTGGCAAGTCATCTTTATTGTCAGAAAGAGACTATAGTTTATTGTCACATGGTCTGCTTTGTACAGTGTATTGAGTGTCTTCACAAAATGGAAGCTGCACATAATGGAATATTCCCATAGAACAAGTGATGTCAGAGAGTAAGGTAGACACCATGATGTCTTTTATAACCTAGCCTCAGCATCTAGCCACATTCTATTATTTCTGCAATATTCTATTGGTCTCACAGATCAGCTCCACTCAGTGTGGAAAAGGACTACACAGAAACTTGAATAACATGAGGCAAGAATCAATGGGGACCATCTTGGATAATGATTATTACCAAGAAGATAAACACAATAATAAATATGTAAAAATTAAGTGACTCAAAATCTAAGCTTTTGGAACTTTAAAGTATTTTAAGCCTAAGGGAATATGATTATGAGACCTGAGTCACATGATAGGCAGCCGTGACCTAGGCAGCTGCAGTCTTTGTTTCTCTCATTAGAGATTAGCCTTCTTCCTTACCTATATTGTTTAGTAAAATGTTGCAAGTGACAAAAGGGCACCACTCTTCCCACTTCACAGTTGATCTTTATTATAGGTGAACCTCCCTCTCACCTTTCTCAAAGACTTCATGGCTATCACATTTTTAAAGATGGAATGTTAAATAACACTCTTTAAAACTCGAAAGAAAATCAAAACAAGCAATAAAGAAAAAAAAAAAACACAATGAGAAAGAAAATCTGTAAGTAGTTGTAACTTAAAACTAGCCTTGTATAGAACATATTGCAATTCTGTCAAGTTGCTTTGTTTTCTTCCTACATAAGCGAAAACCTAACTTTTAACTTTGGAGTGCTGATACCATTTCTCTATCTTTCTTGGATGGCTATTATCAGCTTTGGGCTCGAATAAACTCTATACTTAATCATATTTTCTGAATCTCATTATTTAAAGTCGACAAATAGTTGTAATTTATAAAGGCTACAAAAGTGATTTGTTTGAAGAGCTGCAATGCTATGGAAGATGCAGTATGCAATTGCTGTGATGTAGCTACAGGGTCAGAAAATCCTTTTCAGAGAAAGTAACATTTGAGATGAGTCATTGTGAATGAGTGGAAATTCGCCACTCAAAAGGAGAGAGAAAGGTCAAGTGTGGCTCACACCTGCAATCTCAGCACTTTGGGAGGCTGAGGTAGGCAGATGGCTTGAGCTCAGAAGTTCAAGACAAGTCTGGGCAACATATTGAAATTCCGTTTCTACTAAAAATACAAAAATTTGCCAAGCATGGTGATGCACACTTGTAGTCCCAGCTCTTTGGGAGACTGAGGTGGGAGGATGACTTGAACCTGGGAGTTGGAGGTTGCTGCCAGCTGAGATTGTGCCTCTGCACTCCAACTTGAATGACAGAGGGAGACACTGTCTCAAAAAAAAAAGAGAGAAAAATCTTAAATGAGAAGGAGGAGACTAATATTTGGTGTCTAAGTACTAAAATATATTAGGGAAAGATACTGGGGAAAGAATAGATCAAAATAATAACTTATCTGTAAAGTGCTGCACATTTTACAAAAAAAGTCAGTCTTAAAAATTAATATTTTTATGCATAGCAAAAATTCTGAATCATTTTTATGTTTTAAGAAGTTGTAAGAAGAACTGCCTATAGGGACTAAACACAGAGTATGTAAAGTATGTAAAAAGTCAGTAAAATTAGTTATTTATTATAAAAATACATAAATATTGTGATGGCTTAGATAATGTAAGGAACAAATCTCATCTATTATTCAAAGAACCATTGTTATTTCTGCCCAGATTTTTAAAATTTTGATCTCAAAACTTTGAAGATTTGATTTTATACCTTATTTTACATTTTTACATAAGAATACACCAATGGGAGGGGTATATTTAATAACCTGTGTTATTAAAACTCTTTGTGAGGAAAGTAACATTCAACCAAGCTTGTTATGTAGATGTACTAACATCGATTTAAATATAAATTGGTATCCCAGTTTATACATACACAATCATGTGCTGCATAATTATGTTTTGTTAATGATGGACAGTACATATGATGGTGGTCCTATAAGATTATGATGGAGTTGAAAAATTCCTGTCTCCTAGTGAAGTAGTAGCCATTATAACATTGTTGCACAAGGCATTACTCACCTGTTTGTGGTAATGATGGTGTAAAGAAACCTACTGTGGCCGGGCGCGGTGGTTCACGCCTGTAATCCCAGTGCTTTGGGAGGCCGAGGCAGGCCTTGAGGTCAGGAGATCGAGACCATCCTGGCTAAAACATGGTGAAATCCCATCTCTACTAAAAATACAAAAAGTTAGCCGGGCGTGGTGGCAGGCGCCTGTAGTCCCAGCTACTCGGGAGGCTGAGGCAGGAGAATGGCATGAACTCGGGAGGTGGAGCTTGCAGTGAGCCAAGATGGTGCCACTGCACTCCAGGCTGGGTGACAGAGCGAGACTCCATCTCAAAAAAAAAAAAAAAAAAAAAAGAAACCTACTGTGCTGCCAATCACATAAAAGTATAGCACATACAATTACATATAGTATATAATAATAATAAGTGTTACTAGTTTATGTATTTACTATATTTTTTATTATTATTTTAGTGTGTACATGTTTTACTTATTAAAAAGTTAACTATGAAACAACCTTAGGCAGGTCCTTCAGTATATGTTTCAGAGGAAAGTATTGTTATCAGAGGAGATGACAGCTCCATGCATGTTATTGACCCCAAAGACCATCCAGTGGGACAAGATGTGAAGTTGGAAGACAGGTATATTAATAATTTTGACCTTGTATAGGCCTAGGCTAATGTGTGTGTTTGTGTCTTAGTTTTCCTTTTTTTTTTTCTAGGAAAAATATTTAAAAAGTTAAAAACAAAAATTTTAGAAACAGAAAGCTTATATAATAAGTATAAAGAAAATATTTTTGTATAGCTGCATAATGTCTTTATGTTTTAAGTTATGTTGTTACAAAAGAGTCAAAAAGTTTCAAAAACTTAAGAAGTTTGTAACAGAAAAATGTTACCATAAGCTAAGTTTGCTATTAAAAGAAGAAAACTATTTTTCTTTAAAAATTTAGGGTAGCCTAAGTGTACCGTATTTATAAAGTCTGCAGTAGTGTAAAGTAATGTCCTAGTCCTTTATATTCACTCACCAATTCACCCAGAGCAACTTCCAGTCCTGCAAACTCCAGTCATGTTAGGTGCCATATACAGGTATATCATTTTGTATCCATTATGTTAAACATTGCCTACAGTATTCAGAACAGTAACACGCTATACAAGTTTATAGCCTAGAAGCAACAGGTTGTACTATATAGCCTAGGTATGCAGTAGGCTATGCTACCTAGGTTTGTGTAAGAACACATGAAATCATCTAATAACACATTACTCAGACTGTGTCTTTGTTACTAAGCAATGCATGACTTTATATTGCTTATGCAGTCTCTTGTAATTTAGAGTAAAAACAGAGAAAGAAAAAAAATCTCAACAAAAAAAGAAATACTTACATTCAGAAATTTAGCTTATAATATCTTCACTTTACTTCATAAAATGAAAAAACATTCTCCAAGTCACAGACAAGAGGATGCTCCTTTTAGATCAGAATCCCTAGAAACAGCCCCTGCGACAGTGAAGATTGTGTGGTTGTTGAGAGAGTGCTTTTAGGGGAAAGAAGTGCTGGTTGTAACTAGAGAAACAGCTAATCAAGGGATTAGCTCAGCTGGAGCCTGACTTCAGCCTGCGTCAGTGGTGAGCTCTGGAGGACAGCGCACCATGGTGTGGATCCTACACTGAAGCAAGGGGGGCCAGATTTCCGTACTTCAGGTGCACTTAGGGTGAGATGAGATCTAACCTCTAGGGCAAGGGGGTTTTCTTTTCTTTCATTTAATATTCTGCAGGAGTAGGTGGCTCATCATGTTTGGTGCTGCAAACGTGTATCCTTAAAGGTTCTGTGTCCTGGTTACTATAAACTTATTAGTCTGTGTTACTAAAATTGACCATTTATAGTTAAAACTGTAATATGGGAATATAAGAGACAACCACGTGGAACACTTGAGGGCCAAGTATATTTCTACCAACGCCCATATGTAGTAGCAGCCTTTGATCATGATGATTGGGATCAATTATTCCTGCCAGTGCCTGCTGGTAAATTAGAGACCAGGTGGCTCAAATCGACGCAGACCCCTGGGAAACAAAGTGCCATCAGGCCCCTCTATTAGAATGCGGGCCTATGGAGTTCAGATTATAAATGAGATCATCCATCTCACAGTGGGTTTAAGGAGTCTACAGATATATTTAGTGATTTCATAATTCCCAAGCTTATAATTGGAATGGACATACTTAGAAGTTGGCAGAACTCTCAAGTTAGTTTCTTAACCTGTAGAGTAAGAGCTAGTATAACAGCAAAGGCCAAGTGAAAGCCTTTGAAATCCAGCCCACTTCCCCAGGTCAACCTAAATGAAAAACATCTGCAGAGAGTTTTAAGCGATGTCCCCAAAAACTCTAAGGATAAGGAGTATGGTCTCTATCACAGGTCTGCCCCCTCCAAAAACCATATGGATCATAACATATGACAATGGACACACATAGTAGGTCACATAGTAGCACCAAGTGTTAAATTGACATAATATGCTCATATCTCTATTGATTTGGTTATAAGCTCTAGACAATCTCTAACTCCCTGTTATGAAGAGGAGAATTTATTTCACCTACATGATCTGCATTTTCCTCACTCAGATGTTTGTTATATAATCATCTGGGTTCTTCTTTGGCCACTATAATTTTCAATAATAAATGTACCCCTATTTTGTGTTCAAATAACATTTTCCAGTATCTTGCTTCAAGTCTATAAAATGAAAATTATTATCAAACCTGTGATACAACACCCTCCTTCTCACTTTTATGTTTTCTTTCTGTTATAACTTCACTTTTATATTACAAAAGCTTCCAATATTTGTATTTTGTTTTGCAACCCAAAGTGAGGCTTCAGTGAATTGTCCACGGGTTGACTTCAGAAGTTGAAAACTCAAAAACAGGATTTGCTTTATGTATATGCTTTGCTGCCAGATCAAGAAGTATACAGTGATGACTCAATATTATTAAGAGCCTTCTATGTGTCAGGGACTATTCTAGGCACGGGAGATACAGGAGTAAGCAGAAGAAACAAAAATCCATTCCCTTAGAATTCTTATATTTTATACTCTATGGAGCCAATATCACTGCCACCTGCATACTTGAAGGAGAGTGTTTCTAACATGAAGGTCTGAGAAATTTATTTTAGTTATAGGCCACCAATTGCTTAAAATCATACCACATTTTATTTGTTTACTATTTATTACAGAAACGGGGGTAACTAATTTGACAATAATGTGCCAAGTGTTTCGCTAAATGTTTCATGTATATTATCTCATTTTTCTAACAATATTCCTACGAGATGGCATTGGTACTATCATTACTCGGTACATAAGGAAAAGGAAGTAAGAAAGGTTAAATGGTCCAGAAGGAACTATGAAGAGTCACTAAATATTCATAGTGAAATATATGAAAAAACTGTAAAGACACAGGGAAATATTTTCAGAAATGCAATTATATGGAATACTTTTTCAGACTTTAAAAATAAATGTCAAAAATAATTACAGAAAATAGAGGAGCTAAATAATAAGACATTTGAAATATGTAAAAGAACTTTTATAATGCATATATAGAGATGATATGACATTTTCAAGTAGCAATGGAATAGCTATACATATTTTATATAGTTTAAATAATGACTTAAAATTGTATACCACTACAATTTTGTACATAAAAATGTACAAATTCCAAAAATTCAGAAGTTACTGAGACCATATTTTTTCTCTTCTTGTCTTCTTTCCCACCTAGAATATTTAAGTGATGACCAGTGCTCCAATAACCATGTTGGAACATGAAGCAACCTTGAAGATGAAAGCTATGCACTTAGAATGAGGAGTAGAAACTTAAACACTAAGGACCAAGAAACAGCAACACTAATCCTGAACTCTATTTCAGGACTTCTTAAAAAAAAAAAAAAAAAAATCTTGCATACATTTAGCCAGTATTATTTCGGATTCTATTATTTTTGTTATACATAGCTATTGATGTGAAAGTTAAGAAGAAATTATTTAGGCAGATAGTGAAGGTAAGGAAGTCCTCAGTAAGGTTTTTCCTTTTAATGAAAAGCAGTCTCAAATCATTTCTTTTCTAACAAAGAGCAGTCTGTAACATCAAGCTGCAGACACAGGCAAGCAAGCTGGGAGCTTGCATGAGTGAATGCCCCAGCTGTGCCAATAGGAAAGGCTACCTGGGACTACTCATGTTCAAAATGGCAGCTCCATGTTCCCTTCTCTTGGCCAGCCATGTGTACAGTAAGGAGCAGACAGCATAATGCTGGCCAAGTGGAAAGCCTATTTGCATAATGGGGTGCCCATTTGCATAGTGGGGTGGCCAGCCTTCCCCACGGGCTATGTAAACGTCACACCTAGCTGAACCAATCTGTGGGCTCTATGTAAATCAGACACTGCCTCCTCAAGCCTGTCTATAAAATCTGGTGCACTCCACTGTGGGCCAGAATTCCCATTCGGGTGCCCCTTTCTCTCACGAGAGAGAGAGAGCTGTTTTCCTTTATCTTTCTTTTTCCTATTAAGCCTCTGCTCTTAACTCCTTTCTCTTCCTTTTGCCTATTAAACCTCCGCTCCTAAACTAACTCCATCTTAGGAGTTAGTTTGTGTCCATGTCCTTAATTTTCTTGGCACCAGACAAAGAACCTCAGGTGTTTACCCCAGACAACGAGGCTGCTTCACTATCAATCTCATTGATAGATAGTATTGGTGCCACTTTGACCCTATTTCAAAGCTGACTAAAATGGTCTGAGGTGACATGTTCTATCAGTGGTATTGTCTGCCAAATAAGATCTTGATATAGGAAATGAAAGACTGTTGCATATCCTTAACCACTCACTGCCTTGGATAGATTTAGGGAGACCACCTAAATCTTAGATATATAATCCTTCATTTTTGCTATTATACTCTTTCCACAGACTTGAATACTGTTCAACTTCACTTGGGCATTGTCACTTCTTTCTGGTGACCTGTTTGAAGTGCAGAGACAATAAAATAATTACAAGTGAAGAGAAGTCTAAGGAATCGCTGTGTGACTGGAAGTTATCTGATGTTTAATGTGTTTTATAACTACAGAATACAAAATATAACTACAATTTAAATAAGCTGTTTAGATTTCTGTCAGAAGTTATATTTAACAGAAAAATATTTTTGAGAGGTAAATGAAAAATATATATACTTATTCAGAACCCATGGGAGAGGGCATACATTACCATTGAGTAACAATGGGTATTTTGTTAATCATTAAATTATCTCAGTATTTATGAGAATTTAAATGCTCTACTCTATCCATAAGTGCTCTTGTTTTTCACTTTAATAAAAATAAATGTTACACAGATTGTTCATTTATATTATAAAAATATATATTTTACAGAATCTTCTTCTGTTTAACAAATTTAAACACACTACTGTGAGGCAGATTTGAATGAGAATGATGAGAAATGAATAGATTTTTTGCTGTGATCTTTTTGACAGTGTTGCAATTAAGCTGCCAAAAGCAAAGAGAGAGAGAGAACACATGCACATGCTGTATTTGACTAAAAAATGGTTGACTAAAAAGAGCACATTTTGTACGAGAAACTCAAGGAAACAATTAGCATATCTGACATACAATAGTTAGATGATCAGCCATAAGCTATTATTCACTGGCAATAGCGGCACTAGAGCTTACTCACTTTGCATAGTTTGAAGTCTTAGCCCTTTGTGTCTGAAGTGAATAAAAATGTAAACACAACTCAATAAATTAATGATGTAATGAATGCTGCTTTAGAGAGAGTGAAGATTTGCATGTTTGTGTAACCTCCCTCTTCATTCTCATGCACCTCGATGGTGCATGGATAGGAACCTGAAGACTAAATTTCAGTTGACAGTTTTGGGTTCTCAAAGCAGCCACCTTTACCAGCAGGTTAACTGATTCTCTTGCTTTCATATTAATATCTTTGTGGATTCAGAGCTCAACAAATGTTGTAAAAAAGAAAATTTCAATACAGATGTGTCTCAGTTCATTTTCTGTTGCTTATGAAAGAATACTTGAAACTGGGTAATTTATAAACAAAAGGAATTTTTTTCTTACAGTTATGGAAGCTGAGAAGTTCAAGGTCGTGGGGCCACATCTGGAGAGAGTCTTCTTGCTGGTGGGGACTCCGCAGTCTGGAGGCGGAGCAGGGCATCATACAGTGAGAGGACTGAGTGTGCTAACTCAGGTTTCTCTTCCTCTTCTGATAAAGCCACCAGTCCCAATCTTGTGATAACCTATAAACCCAATAACCCATTAATCTATTAATCCATGAATCCATGAAGAGCCCTCATGACCCAATCCCCTCTGAAAGGTTCACCTCTCAGTACCTTCACACGGGGGATTAAGTTTCAACTTGAGTGTTGAAGGGAACAAATATTCAAGCCATAGCAAGATGTTAGCAGCTTTTGTTATCTGAAAAGGATGCTTGGTTTATATAGCTCATCTCCTGCAAATGTCCTTTACTATAAGCTATTTATATTTAATATATACATATTATACAACATTTAAATATGTATATATAAAATATGTATATTTAATATATAAAATATAATATGTATATATAATAAATAAACATATAATATACCTTTTAAAATATATTTAAATATTATGTATGTTTATATATTTATATAAAATATAGATAAATATATATTTAATATACAAATATATAATATAAATATAATAATTATATAAATAATATAAAATATAAATATATACTTAAACATCTTATATAATATAGATATTTAAATATACATACTAAATTTTATGGCCACTTGTATCTATTTTTTAATGTTAGTGGGAGAACTAAAATCATAAAGGAAAATTCAATGATCTAAGGAGTGACAGTTAATATAGACCAAAACATTTATTTTCATATGTTTCTCCGTTTTTCGAAAAGAGATGGATAATCTCAAGAGGTTGTAGCATCAAGAAATTCTTATCTCAAAGGGGCAGAAGAGTTGTAGGGGCTTGAATTACCTTAATTTGACCCATTCAGCTCAATTTAACTGAGGTAGCTATATTACCACATACTCAGGAATAAATCCTATAGTCCCTCCCCCAAAGGAGATTTTAATAGACTCCATCAATTAAGATTCATGCCAGTGTCTTTCAGAACATAGCAGAATGCTTTAGACTGGTTTCTTATCACTCATGTCTTGGCTCTACCACAACTCTAATGATATAAAAATGTTATTTATACACTTTAAGGTAACTATCTTTAGCTCTCTTTACAGATTTACATTAATGGGTAGGTAATAAATAAGAACATGAAAAGATGTTAATATTATCAGCCATCAGAGAAATGCAAATTAAGACCACAATGAGCTGCCACTGCACTCCTACCAAAATGGCTAAAGGTTAAAAAACAGTAAAACTGCCAGTAGCGAGCGCTTTCTTATATTACTGCTGAAAATGGAAAAAGGTACAGCCAATATAAAAACCAGTTTGGTGACTTCTTACTAAAAACATTTACTTCTCTTATAGCTTCGCAATCCTACTACTAGGTATTTATTGGTTCCCCTGAAATAAAATCTTATATTCATGCAAAAACCTGTATGTGAGAATTTATGTCAACACTATTCATAATTGTCAAAAACTAGAAACAAAATGTCCTTCAACTGGTGAATGATTAAAACCTGTGGTAGATTCATACAGTAACATACTCCTCAGCAATAAAAAGGAATGTACCACTGATACACACAACATGGAGATTTTGTTGGGGGAGGGGAGGAGAGAGAGAGAGAAAGAGATCTTGTAACTAGGACCTAAGCTATAAGTACACTGAGATATTTACAAATAATGTCAAAATAGGGCTATTGAAATTTTATTTGCACATGGAACCTAGGGCATTGGTAATGTAAGAGATGTGACTAAAGCAGAACCTACAACTAGGAGTCAAGACATCAATTGAATTATTTATAAGTCAGGGTTAATGAGAAAAATAGCCTCTCAAGACATTTGACAAAAAGCAATCATAGGTCTTCATGAACTCATGTGAAACCTATCATCCCTTGAACCAGCAGGGTAGAATTTGGGGTTGAAATTTCCCTGCTTTTTTTTTTCTGGCAAGAGCTAAGTCATGGAAAGCTATTTATTTCTTTGCCAGTTGTTTTTTTGTTTATTGAGTTGCTCACTGATTTATTCGCTCACACATTTATTCTTCTATTCCCTGTTTTGCAGCATAAAGAATGTGAAGTGGTTCTTAATATCAATAAAGATAGAAGTGTATAAAACTAAAACAAAATTAAAATTGAGTAACAAAGATAAGAGAGCAGGGGTGAGGGGAAATAAGAACAATTATTACAAGGCTGGGAGCGGTGGCTCATGCCTGTAATCCCAACACTTTGGGAGGCTGAGGCAGGTGGATCACCTGAGGCCAGGAGTTCAAGACCAGGCTGGCCACCATGGTGAAACCCTGTCTCTACTAAAAATATAAACATCAGCCTGGTGTAGTGGCATGTGCCTATAATCCCAGCTACTTGGGAGGCTGAAGCAGGAGAATCACTTGAACCTGGGAGGCAGAGGTTGCAGTGAGCTGAGGATATGCCACTGCACTTCAGCCTGGGTGACAGAGTGAGACTCTGTCAAAAACAAACAAACAAACAAAAAAAAGAATTATTACAATAGAATTATTTGCATTGTCTGTGCAAAAGGAAAATACTAGTATTTCAGGAAAAGCAAAATATTTTCTTGCCTTAAGAAATGAAAGTAAACTCTTTTCGGGAATATTCACTTCAGAGACACACTTAAGGACAACCTAAGAGTCAACAGAATTGTCTGTTCCGCACAGCAAGCTCTAAAACCATCCCTCAACTTGAGCTAAGGATGTAACAACAATGCATAAGGATGAGAAAGGAAATCTGTGGGTGACCAAGAATATCTGTGGGTTTCAGGTCTCAGTTTCCTGATATTCTAGGTGTATCATTTAAGAAACATGTAAATCATTAGAAACCAGGTCAATATAGAGTCACCAGTTAAAAAATATATAACAAACTAAATAGTAAATTCATTATTATGATGCTGGACTTTACCGTATTCCCTTGACAAGCCAGGCATTTTTAATACTCTGAGCCTTAATGCATACTATTTCATTTGTCTGGAAAGATCCAACTTTCCCAATTAACTTATCAAACTCTCAGTTGCCCTGTTGCAAAGCATGGTGGTTTAGTGTGCTAAATTTCCAAACAAATAAACTTTGTTGGAGTTCTGGCCCTGTAACTTACTAGCTTGTGACCTCATGTGAGTAATTTCCCTATGCCTCTGTCTTCTTATCTGACAAATAAAGGAGCCTTGTGATGGTTAATTTTATGTGTCAACTTGATTGGGCCATGGTGCCCAAATATCTGTCTAAACATTCTTTTGGTTGTTTTTGATTGATATACACATTTACCTCAGTGGACTTTGAGTAGAGATTGCCCTATAACATGGGTGGGCCTCATCCAATCACTTGAAGTCCTCAATAGAACCAAGAGTGACCTCCCTTGAGCAAGAGGGAATTCTGCAGCAGACTTCCTTTGGACTGGAACTGCAGCACTGGCTCTCCCAGGGTCTCTAGTCTGCCAGCACACCCTGTAGATTTTGACCTTGCCAACCTCTGTTATTGCATAAGTCAGTTTTGAAAAATAAATATCTGTCCATATATAGACTTATCTATGGGACACCTTATCTGTGTGAGAGGTCTTGGCATTCTATGGGAATATGTTTTCATATATATTTTTTAACATCCTATTGGTTCTATTTCTCTGGAGAACTCTGACTAATACAGATACACTAATAGCACCTTCCACAATGTCCCAAGAAATACTTTACCTAGTGCTTGGTCTACAGTAAGGCTCAATAAATTCTAGCTTTTAATAATATTTGAGAAAGTTTGTGACTAATTTATATAAAATATTGGGAAGATAAAATAGATCTTGTAGAAAAGTGGGAATAAAATCAGTCTTATCTTAAAAGACTGCCTTTGATAAAACTTAGTTTTCTTTTAAAGTTTTTGTAGTTGTCTGAGTGACATACCATTCTTTACTTTGTTTTGGCAGCATGTGACTGACTCCATTTGAATACGTATGTACGATGCCTTATTTTAGCAATGGGTCAGCAAAATAATTAAAAGATATAAGCTTTCTTACTTCATAACAGATGATCTTAAATTCTAAAGGTCTTGAGTTTAAAGTAACTAAACACAGGCTGACTTTTCTTTTTCCTCTTTTTGGGAAAGGCAGTATTTCATACTTTTTCATGTTTAGTTTCAGAGTCATCATTGATCATTGATGATAAGCATGTGTGTGAACTGAACCAGTGACTATGTATTCTGACTACATTTAATGAATTTGACCAAAGGGGAACAATTGTAACTTCTTTAAGCATAAACTTTCCCCCAATATTTTCAGCTTCTCTTCTGAATTTAGCTTTGTCAAACTCCTTCTAACATCTCCAACTTCCTGAATCTGATGTTGTATATCCTCTGAAACCAGAGCAAGGTGGTTGGTCTCTGTCCTATTGAAAAGGAGACTGGACACCTGAATGCTCCATGGCACTGTCAGGACAAAACCACCTTTTTGTCTGTTTCACTTGTTACCTGGGCCAATGTCATATTCTCAGGCTTGTGGTTGATCTAGAAGTATGTTTGGAGGTTGGGAGGTGAAAAGGAGACTTTCCCTGCACCACCAACCCATTTTTTGGACTACTCTTCTTCCTATAATTGTCTAGGGGTTGAACCATGTTTCTACTTTTCATGCCTTGTAGCTGTTGTAATTTGAACTTGATTAGTCCTTGGAGTGGTCTTTTTCTTTTTCCTGTCTCACTTGTCCCTAGAAATCCTAAAGACATTTATTTCAAAGAAAACTCTACTAGTTAAAATAAAACACCTTAGCACATCAAGATATTATTACTCCCAGATAATATATTCTAGCTCACATTGATCTCTCTTTTGTCCAGCCTTAGGATTGATTAATTTTCTTGAAAGTCAGTCTTTGTCCATGGAGAAAATGATTTCTAGATTTCTAAATTTCTTTAAGCCTTTTTTGCATGTCGAAGCAAATTTAGAGATCTGGAAACAGATTTTTTTTTTTTTAAGTAAAATGACCGTATAATTTAGCATCTGAATTGGGACACTTTTGAGAGCAAAATGGCACACTAAATGTAATCTGTACCAGATTAAACCAGGAATTACATTGAATTAGATACACTGTAAGAAGAATTCTTGTCAAATATTGCAGAAATTGTAATGCCAGATTGATCCAACCCAATGAAATGTATGAAGAAAAGGAAGAGGCAGAAGTCAGAGAGATGTTGGACTCCAGTGTCCTCTCCAACCCTCACACACTAGTGGCTCTTCCCCTTCTACACAATACACACGCTTGGTGGCTCTTTGTGAAATGGTGCTATACAAACATTCACATGGGTTTGAAGAGACTCAATACATTTGGTGCTAGTAGCTTTCTTACTGATTCAGAATCTGGAAAGGTAATAGGCTTCTAAGAAGATCCTTGCATTGGGCTTTGTGTCATTTCCATCATTGGTGATTAGAGGTGGCTGGGTAAAGATGTCACAACACTGGTGCTTGCAGGTGACTGGGAAGAAGGGTCCACAAATTCCTTCAGGCTCTGATCTGTGGCCAGTGAAGTGCCAAGATCAATGTACCCAGGGGGAATTAGAGTTGGGAAGAAACCCAGCATGGTATACGGGAACTTTGTGATTAGAAATCAAGGGCCAGTGTCGCAGACTTTAGTGTCAGGCACATGGAAATTCTCTGAAAGCCCAGATGAGCAGTTGCATGTCAGTAAACATCAGTCATGGACCAAACCTATCCCAGAACCCGGAAAATACCAGAGAGAAAGCATTTCTCTGACATCCCTTCTTCCATCACCAACACATTTCTTAAGCTCTTACATGCATCCAGATGCCATTTTGGGGATCAGAAGAAGAAGGAAAAAGTCTGAAAACAAGCATTTACCCAAATGAGATTGAGTTCCCTACAAAACTTTTAAAACTGAATCTATACACTATTACCTTCCACTTTCTCACCTGCCTTTCAAAGGGTTAGCACTCGTGAGAAAGATAAAATCAGTTATGGAAAGTAAAATGAAAAAAAAGGAGATTTCTTCTCACACAGATCTAGGTAACAATATGCTTGTGAGTGTGCAACATGAGTAACACCAGCTATAGGCAAGCTGCTTCGACTCTCCAAACCTTAGTTTTTCTTCTTAAAAAAACCCTGGGGTCACATTAAATAAATTAAGATTTTTTCAAAAAATAAATGCCATAGTTTTTCTTGGTACATTGCACAATTTCCAAAATCAACTGAGAAGTCAAAGATTCTTACCTTGTTTTCTTTCATGTGATGAAAGGGGAGCACAGAGAGATACATACCCTCACTAACACTGAAACATAAAACATTTTCATTTACTCCGTTATGTATGAATTATTAATTAAGCAGAACCTAGCTGCCAGATCCTGTCCTAGTAGAAAGGGACCTAACAGTATACAAAACAAAAAGCAAATAAATGCATAATAAAAAATGCACAGGAAGAGAATAAAGCAAGGCAGCAGAAAATAAATTGATGGTGACCATTGTGTGTGTGCATGAATAACTGTGCAGATGTGTGCCTGTATGCACATGGGTGCAAGACAATGTGTAAATACTGAAATGGTAATATTCAAACTATTTATTAATGAAAACAGCACAGATGGTGAATAATCAGAATGAATACCTGATCTGTAAGAAGAGGCTCCAAAGGGGAGGCTACATTTGTCTCTGATGGCAGCAGAGGCATGGTGGGTGTGATATAATTCACATAAGAAACAAGATGATCTAAAAAGAGTCTGAAAGGGAAATCATATGACCCTCCTCATTGGAAGAAGTGTAGGAAATATTTAGGTTAGTGCCATATTTTAAACAGTCATCTGTACCTTTGATAAAAAGGCATAAAGAGTGTTGGATTTGTTTTAAAATTAGAAGGTTAATTTTTAAGTAATACTTCCATGTTGAGGTTCATGGTCTCTGTGACTCAAAATGTCATTTTACACTAGCATGAAACTAACTCTGATTTTTAACTGCTTTAAAAAAATGCATCCTGTTTTCTTCGGTCCTGCAAGTATTTTTCTTGAAGACTTTGTGTGGCAGGGACAATGCTATGTGTTTACCAAATTCCATTTCACTTTCCTCCTTCCAGGCACATGGCAGTTTCCCAAGCTCCCTTGCACATTATGGCCACTTGCCAGGGTAAATCACACCTAGGCCTGTCCCTTAAAAACAACTCATGCAACAATTCTTCTCGTCTCTCTTCTTCTGAAGTGGGGACTTTGGAAATCATACGTTACCGAGGTACCTATGAGATGAAGGAGGGGTGCCCAACTTGCACTGGACTTGATGTGAGCAAGAAATAAATCCTTACTGGATTAAATTACTAAAATTTCAGATTTCTTGTATTTTTCTTTTTACCAAAGTATAGGCTAGCGTATCATGACTAATTCAACTTTCAACAAACATTGTATGCTAAATCTGTATAGAAGTCTATACGAAAAGGATGTATTAAGAATTTGAGGCCGGGCGCGGTGGCTCAAGCCTGTAATCCCAGCACTTTGGGAGGCCGAGACGGGCGGATCACGAGGTCAGGAGATCGAGACCATCCTGGCTAGCATGGTGAAACCCCGTCTCTACTAAAAATACAAAAAACTAGCCGGGCGAGGTGGCGGGCGCCTGTAGTCCCAGCTACTCCGGAGGCTGAGCCAGGAGAATGGCGTAAACCCGGTAGGTGGAGCTTGCAGTGAGCTGAGATCCGGCCACTGCACTCCAGCCCGGGGCTACAGAGCAAGACTCCGTCTCAAAAAAAAAAAAAAATAAAAAAAATAAAAAAAAAAAAAAAAAAAAAAAAGAATTTGAAAATTTTTGTGTAAATACATTTCACAACATAAGTCAATATTTTCTATAGTACTCTTATGTCATCCCAAAATTATATATTTTCATCCCAAATATATATATATGTCATCCCAAAATTATATATTATATATATTTTGTCAGGTAAATGTTAATGAATTAATGCCAGGAAGAACAAAAATTGTTTTTGAAACACCAAAATGCAGATTGGAGAAGTTTAAATATGTTTAAGAACATTGAATAAGGCAACATTAGCTGTGATTATAGTTAATTATATGGTAACAATTTGGGGTTAACAAATTTGAGAAAATAAATCTTTGACAGTTGGAGCAGTGTTTCTTTAAAAATATTTAACTAGCAGATGAAAAGAATAATATTGTCATTTTAGATAGATAAACTCAAAGTGCTAATAGACTAAGGAATCGGAGGAATACTTCTAAACTTAATACAACTAAATTAATGTATCTTCAGTAGAAGTCATAATAACTAATTGATGGCATTTGTAATTTTCTTCTTTATAGAAATCATCTGCAGAGCTGGTAAACTTAAAAAAAAAACTCCTGAAGTATAAGCAATCAGGCAGCCATTAAGTTTAGTACACAGGTCACTCTGATATTACATGAAAAACAAGAAGCTACAAATCATCAGGGTGCAGTTGAAGACCATTGCCGTTATCACAGTCAACTTTAGATACATTTAATATACATTAAGATCCTTAGGTAGTTTGCAAGATTGAAAGGACTACGGACAAGTTTTCCCAAAGAAAATTGGATGCTAGCCTGTCAAAGTCATTCCTGGCAATTTGTAGGAATTGTACACTACATGTGGTGCATGACATCAATTTTCAATGGACAAGATCAACTTTGAGTTGCATCATGATTATGCTATTGCCATTTACACACAACCAGCTTTGATTTCTGGCAGCTGTTAGAACAATGTGTACTGTACCATGATTAAGTAAAGATTGCACAATTTAATTTTAGGGCCTATTTTCCCACCACAGTAACATTTATGTTTTTTTGAAGTAAAAAAAAATTAAAGACTGACACAATTATAGACAAAATATTCAAGGATCTGTATAATACATTCGAATTTGAGTATTGTATTCTCTTCACAACTAAACTTTGCTGATGGAACACTAATACTACAACAGTATGAGTCAGGAATTTCTAAAATATAGCCCCTTTTGGCTCTTTGCCCTTCCTATTCTTAGTTACTGAGGTATATATTTTTCATTGTTTTTTTTTTTTTTTTTTTTTTTTTTTTTTTGCTTTTTTTTGAGATGGAGTCTTGCTCTGTTGCCAGGCTGGAGTGGTATGGTGCGATCTCAGCTCACTGCAAACTCCACCTCTTGGGTTCAAGTGATTCTCCTGCCTCAGCCTCCTAAGTGATTCTCCTGCCTCAGCCTCCTGAGCAGCTGGGATTACAGGCATGTGCCACCTTGCCTGGCTAATTTTTTTTTTTTTGTATTTTTAATAGAGACGTGGTTTCACTATGTTGCCCAGGCTGGTCTTGTACTCCTGACCTCGTGATCCTCTCGTCTCAGCCTCCCAAAGTGCTGGGATTACAGGCATGAGCCATTATTGTTTTATATTGCCTAAAGAACTAAAGAAAAAACAAGTCTGACCAATTACAGCCAAATGTTAAGACATTTGCCATAAAACTTCCCTTATGCAAAAGAAAACATAAAATCCTTAAATTTTTAGAACTTTCAGATCACTAAATTTTTGCTAGGGTATCCCTATTAGTAATCTTTAATGACGTGTCTCATTTTTTCCAGGTTGACAGGTTGAGAGAGTCAATAGTGTACTTGGTGATGGCTGTTGCCAGCATAACTTGTATAACTGTATTAAGAAAAAATGTACAGGTGCTGGAGAACAAATGGAGGTCTCTGACAAACCAGCCAGGGGAGCAAAATTATAAGCTCTTGCTTTTGTTCAATTTGTACCACTTTTCTAGATATCCATCAGAACTTCCTCAAGGTCCTCTCAGAATTAGTATCACCTTTCTTTAAATGAGCCAGTGAATATGCCAGTGTTATGCATAGAGATTGGCAAATAGTAGACACTTTACAAATGTTTGTATCTGACACAATTGCATTGTGTACACTTTTAATAAGCCTCTTAAGACATTCTGCTTGATGTTAGCATTGGTAGAAGATTTGTCTCTGCTAGGAAATTGTCAGCTTGTTCAGGGTGGGACTTGATTTTGTTTTCACACAACTCCTCCATTCTACATTGTTATGTCTCATGTTCAGGCTGTCTTGCATGGGCTTATTTATGGCTTTTTCCTCCTCCACTAGATTATGAGTTCTAGGAGGACTAAACTATGTCGTCTTTATTTTTATGTTCCTCACAGTACCTAACACTGCTTGGTACATAATGAGTCTTTAAAAACTATGTGTTGAATTTGAGCGTTACCTCCTCTGGGTAATTTTATTTTCAAAACATTCACTTTTGAATAGGACTTGTTTTATCACAGCAACTTATTTTGCAGATTAAGGAAACTGTGAATTAAACTAGAAGACATGAAAAACTTTAAAGGGCTGCTTCAAACTTCATTAGAGATTTCACAGGAACAGTACCGTATAGTAGAATGCATACTTGTCACTTGATACCTAGTCATTTTCAGATTGTATTTTCTCTGAGAGGGTCACACACCTACCTCCTTGGGCTTTTTTTTTTTTTTTTTTTTAAATGCATATTTATTGTGATAAGAACACTTAATGTGAGATCTACCATATTAACACATTTTAAAACATACAATACATATTGTTAACTATCAGTACAATGTTAGACAGCAGATTGCTGGAGTTTATTCATCTTGTTTATCTGAAACCTTATGCCTATTGATTAGTAATTCACCATTTCCTCCTTCCTTGGGGGCTTTTTAAAAAATGAGAAAAAGAAGCCTTAAAGACTATATATATTTAAAAACCACAGATTCTTTATATGCAAATTTTGGCAGTGATCAACTTAAATTTACATACAAGAGAAAAGAACCCCTAGGAAGCTAAGCCAGGCATTTCAATCAGTCAAATGACTGAGCTTTTTGAATTCTCAAAGAGAACTGTTTATTCATTTAATTGATTGCATACAGCTGATATCTGAGGCAGAAAACTTATCAGAAAAAGGTAAAGGAGAGTGAAGGAAGTTTTAAAAATTACATGTTTCCTATTCTTTGACCGTCATTCCTAAAAAGGACCAATGTTGAGTTCTAGAAAGATTTAAAAAATTTCCCACTTGTTACATAAAATAAGCTCACATGTATAAAGTATGCTTTTTAAAGACATTTGAAATATGTGCTTTCAACAGACTAGGTCTACAGCACTCACCTTCCAGAGTGACTCAATCAAGGCTGTCTTAATTTCACTTCAGAATTGAGCATTGATTTGTTCGATTATTCTGTGAAGATAATAATTTTACATCATTGGAATGATCAAAATTAGCCCTTGAAGTTGGAAAGATTGGGACTGAAATGGGAGAGTTCCCTGACCCCCCTCACAGGATGTCAGGTGTGTCTCACCTGTTTGGCCGCTATGTGCTCAAACCTCTTACAGGAGGAGGAGCACTTAGATGGGCATGTGCAGGAGCAAGGGCAAGAGACTGTGGGCTCCAGCCCCACAGTTACCTCTAAGGGTGGGTGTCTGTGACTCTGGAAACCCCACTACATGTGTTACAGTGCTTTTTTCACTCTGCCTTCTGCAGATGGCTTAAGTGTTAACCAGCTCAGTGCCTTCTTGGTACCTAGGTCCTTGTCCAGTGTCCAGGAAGAATCAGGTCACACAGACAAATTAAAGGATGATAAATGCAGGGATTTTATTGCCAGATGGAGGTGACTTTCAGCGGGAAGGACGGGGAGCTGGAAAGGGGATGGAGTGGAAAGATGATCTTCCCCTGGAGTTCGGTCATCCGGTGGCCCATCTCCTTTCTGACCATCCCCAGCCGAAC
Source organism: Theropithecus gelada (assembly GCF_003255815.1). Lineage (NCBI taxonomy): Eukaryota > Metazoa > Chordata > Mammalia > Primates > Cercopithecidae > Theropithecus > Theropithecus gelada. The sequence continues at coordinate 127,269,425 of NC_037679.1, forward strand.
TCCTCTTGATGTTCAGACACTCCTTCTCCTCTCTCCTGTGCCACACCACTGTTCTGCTCCTCTGCTCTTCTGCTCATAGAGCCTGGGGTTTGGGGTTTATATGGGTACAGGATATGGGAGTGTGGTGGGCCAAAAGGCAACATTTGGGTGCAAATACAGGAATGCCTATTCCCATTTAGGGGTGTGGGTTTCCAGGCTTGAGGGTGGGGCCTTTGCTGGGGAACCACCCTCTTCTATTCAGTATTTCCCTGTCTCCTGTCTGTATCAAAACCTTGTTGTTCATTGTCTCTGTAATCCAAAAAATCAGCTAGTTTTCCAAAGGTCAGAAAAGGCCCAGCCTAGAACCCCCTCAGCAACTGATTCATTTAATCTCATATTGGAGATTTTTGGTGTTTGAATGTAACCAAAATGCAAGTTAGTTGCTCACTGCATGTAAAGTCCAATTAACAAGATAGAGGTCTGATACAAAAAATGTGAATTTATTCTGAAGTTAACTTGGAGGAAGGGTACAAAGTGTCCTGCCTTTAAAAGTGGCACTTCATCTTTGGAGCAGAAAGTGGATATTTTTATAAGGTAAGGGGAAATTGAGCCAGAGCAGGGGACCCCTCTACTAACTTGGTGCCTTATCTACAGAACAGTTGAGATGACACCTTCCATGGAAGAAATAATTTGTAAAAGTGGCCAAGTAGGCATGCTTTTGACATGCCCTCCTGGTGAATGAAAGCCCTGAGGCAAGAGTGGAAGTTTGAAGGTAACTCCCTGGAGGTGAGACTTCTGTCGTGGGTATGCTTTGGTCTGCAAAGTGACAGTTGACTCTCAAGGAGAGACCTGTCTTGGAGCAAAGAGTTAGAAGTTGCATTGCAGGACATGTCTGGTGAGGGAGATGAGAAAGAATACATTTGCATTTTTAAAGGGCTAAGTAGGAAGTGGGAAACCAGAAAACGAGAATGGAAGAGAAAGCAAATAATAGTAATAATAATTAAACCACCTCTTAGAAAAGTGAGGGACACTCAGTTACATGAATAGGTTAAAATGTATGCAGTTTTCTCAAGAGCCATGAATAAAATTACAATTAGAAGCCAACAGTTAGCAGATATCTTCCCTGAAGAATTCATCTACGGAAACTCTAGTTTTGAGATCTTATGGATAAAAACCAACTCTGTCTTTGTAAAGGTACTTCTGTAATATCAAAGTTAGACCTCATTCTATTCTGCTGATTGATCTGTCAAACATAATTTCTCATCTAAATTGAGACAGTTGAGAGTGAAGGGTGCTCTGTAAATAAACACACAAAAATCACAATCATATTCCAGTGCTGTCTCAAGGCATATATGACCATCACAGCAATAGAAATTCTCATATTATACCTAGTTCTATTACCACCTGTGCAAACCCAAAGTGTCTGAGACAGGTATCCGTCAATTTACGAAGTTTATTTTGCCAAGGTTAATGATGTGTCTGTGACACAGCCTCAGGGGATTCTGATGACATGTGCCCAAGGTGGTCGTGGCACAGCTTGGTTTTATACATTGTAGGGAGACAAGAGACATCAATCAATATGTGAAGATGTACTTTGGTTTGGTCCAAAAAGGCAGGACAACTTGAAGCTGGGTTGGAGGGGGTGCTTCCAGGTCATGCGTAGAGAAGAAACAAAGGTTGTATTCTTTTGGGCTTTGATTAGCCTTTCACTAAATACACAATCTACATGTGAGAAAGGAGTAAAGTAATAGTCACTTATGTCTTAGTCTGGCTCAGTGAATCCGCATTTTTACATAAACAACAGGTCAGAGGAAGCAATGATACACATTTGTCTCAGGTGAGCAGAGGGATGACTTTGAGTTCTGTCCTTTGTCCCTCACCTGTGAAGATAAGCTATCAATTTACATTACCAGGGTGAAGTTCAGCAGAACTGTTTTAGGGTAAAGATCTTGAAGCCCACAAGGAATTTCCTTATGGGTTAATTGTGAGGAGGTATGTAGCTTTTTTTTTTTTTTTTTAAGAGTTCATAACATGCCTTTATTTTGTAATTTATAAACAACTTCTGACTTGCCCTTTGAAAGTTAATTATAATTGACGACTGCTTTTCTTAGATGCTTCTGAAGCCCAAGACAGGGGCAGAATGTAGTTCTTGATAGCCGGGCAAGGTGGCGGGCGCCTGTAGTCCCAGCTACTCGGGAGGCTGAGGCAGGAGAATGGCGGGAACCCGGGAGGCGGAGCTTGCAGTGAGCTGAGATCCGGCCACTGTACTCCAGCCTGGGTGACAGAGCCAGACTCCGTCTCAAAAAAAAAAAAAAAAAAAAAAAAAAAAAAAAAAAAAAAAAAAAAAAACAGAAAGGGAAGGAGGATGACCTTAACTACAAATAATATTCCACTGCAACATTATTGCTGTAAAACTTCCAAGCTGGCTGTTCTTCCAGATGCTCTCTTTTGATGGCTGTAGTGGCTGACAGTTTTATATTTACATGTTCAAAACAATTAATGCTTCCATTTATTCATTTATTCATAGATTCTCTGAGGTTCCCGTAGAACCACACCACCTTCTGTCATGGCACTTTGTAGTCGTTTCATCGAGTCTAAGGCTGCCTCCCATGGGGTTGGTTGGTAGACCATGAAGTTGATTCCCGCCTCTAAGCATCTCTGTGCCAGTACTCGTCCTATACTCTCACAAGCCACCACATTTCTGGTACTATAAAGGTGCTTTTTAATAGCCCATTCACGAGTGCATGCCGAAACCACAACTTTGCCATTTTGATGCTCCACAAGTGCTTCTACATGACGCTGAGTCCTTATAACTCGCAACCTGTGCCAGAACTCACGGGAGGGCCACACCGTCCGCCAGCCCCGCTCTTTCCTGGCTACAGATAGAAGCTCCAGGTTCCGGGGGTTCCGATTGGTGAACTCTGGGGCGACAGCTTCATTTTCCACAGGGTGCACTTCAGGTTTCGCCGCCGGCTTGGAGCTGGTTGAGAGGGCTGCGAACCTGCAAACGGAGAACCCCCAGAACCGCGACCGACGCGCCATCGCTGAGACGATCTCGGAAAAGCCTTGCCTCTTTTTCCTCAGGGACGACTCACTCGCTCGCCTGCCGCAGTCATATGAAGTCAGGGAAAAGCCTTTGGTTGCTGTAGATCCCCAAACTCTCGGTATGTAGCTTTTTAAATCTTCATAGCTATCTTATTTAGAATAAAATGGGAGGCAGGTTCGCTTGATGCGATTCCCAGTTTGACTTTCCCTTTGGCTTAGTGACTTTGGGGCCCTGAGATTTATTATCCTTTCACACCTGCATCCTTCTTTACTTCTTTTCTCTCTTCCTTCCCGCTTTCTTCTTCTTCCTTCTCCTCCTCCTTCTCTTTTTCCTCTCTCTTACTATTTCTCTCCTTTTGCTTCTTTTCTTGTCTAGAGTCTAGACTAATACCATATTGGGAGGTTTTCAAAAAAGAAACTGTCTTTTTTTATTTGAAGAAACAGTAGAATACTGTGTTTTACTTACTACACATACAACTATGTTATAGGAATAAAGGAAAATATACAATTATTTTAAGTATTTTCCTTTCATTTCCACTTCTATTGCATCCCTGAACTCCTTCTCCCTTTTGACTTGGGTTCACAGTCATTTTTTTTTGTGCCTGTAAGACCCTCAATATGCTGAGTACAGCAGAAGAGAGACTGCAAGAATCTGAGAGGTTCTGATCATCAACATAAGAAATGGCACAAAAGAACTTAGAGATTGGAAGAGTTTGGTCAGACAGGAATAAGGGAAGTAAGAAGAAAGTCAGGAGTTCTGTTAAATTTTGCGAATAGAAAGGTTTAAGAGATGTGGGTAGTTACTTTTGAAAGTGAAACTTTGAGGGAGTTTGGAAAGTTTTACTCTCTGACATGCAAATTAATTCTAATACATCTTTAGGTGAAATGCAATACATGCCAGCAATATTCTCATTGTTTCGTGAAGCTGGACTTCTACATTTTTTTTTTTTTTTGAGTGTGAGAAGTAGCACTAGTTTTACTAGACATACCTACTAAGCACATATCAAATAATAGGCACTCAATTTGGAGGAGTAATGTTGAATAAAGCCTATGTAACAGATGATGCTTGTGGAATGAATGAACAATGAATCCATAAATCAATGACCATACTTGAAAAGTTAGAAAGTTTTTCTCCTCTGAACAGTCTGAGGGCAAGTGGCATACATCAGCCCTTTATCCCTAAATATTTTAACATGCATTTTTGTCAGAGTGAAAAATCATATAGTTTTAATTACTCTTTTAATCAATTTGATGGCTTTCTGGAGTGAATGTGGGGAGATTCAGAACTGGGTGGTTGCTATTGTTCTCCTGAGAGTTGTTTATTAATAAAGTGTTTTCTCATACAGATATAACCAGAACAACACACTGGGCATACGCCTATGTGCCCCTTCCTTACCTCTCAGGAAACACAATTTGTAAGAGATCAAGCTCTCACGTTCATCATATTCTTTCTAATGTGCTAGTGGTATGAGCAGACCATGAAAATCGTTCACAAAATTATTTTCCTCATGTAACATTAATAGTAATAGTGGTTCCCTTCAAATATTAACTCCTTCTAGCAGAAATGTACTCTCATTAAGCTATTCGCCACTAGTTAATTTATCTCCTGTATCCAGTTCATCACAACTGCCACTCACTCCCATTAGCACCCCCTATTGTGTTCTCATGGGCCTGGGAATTCTGTTCTCTATTCCCCTCTCTTATACATGGGTCACTAGGGTATTGCCTGAGCATTATTCTCCCTACTTTTCTCATGTATTAACTTTAGTCACATTTTTATAGTTTCTATTTTCCTACTTTCCATCATTGTGTTAATTATTCCTTCACTTTCTTTTATATCTCAGTTCTGATTTTGACTCTTGTTCTTTCTCTTTTATTTTTTCCTTGCTTATGCTTACTGCAGTTTTCAAGGAAAGTGTTTAATATTAAAACTCTGTTTTATTTATTTATTTATTTATTATTATACTTTAAGTTCTAGGGTACATGTGCATAACGTGCAGGTTTGTTACATATGCATACTTGTGCCATGTTGGTGTGCTGCACCCATCAACTCGTTAGCACCCATCAACTCGTCATTTACATCAGGTATAACTCCCAATGCAATCCCTCCCCCCTCCCCCCTCCCCATGATAGGCCCCGGTGTGTGATGTTCCCCTTCCCGAGTCCAAGTGAGGACACCAATGTATTGTTTACTGGCTCTTCTGAGAAGTTTTTCTAACTCTTAGAGGATTCCATTGGTGGTTCCAGAAAACAGGAGGCCTGGAAGGATTGAAGTTTGTGTGAGTTTCCAAAGATACCTTAAGGGAGAATTTGCAAACTCATTACTGGCAGGTCAAATCTAAGCTGCAAGATTGGCATTTCTTTCTTCCTTTTTCTTTTTAAAAAATTGGTCCACACAGTAACTTAAACAACTTTAAATTAGTTTCCAGCATTTAACATAGAGATTTTGGCTTCTCTTTAAAATATGTGTCTGTAATCCTGCAGGGTAGCAATAAGCTGCAACTGAGAAGCTCCTGACCTCTTTAGATGGGGTATATAATTCGGAGTTTGCCACAGTCTCCATCAGACCCATTTTAATCATTTCTATTCCCTTCCTGACCCCTGTAGTCGTTGAATTTTTCACATTTGTATTAAAGTCTTAGGGGCAGCCTGTTTCGAGAGGTGGAGAACAGGGCCCTATCAAGGTGATAATTGTCCTCCAAGGACACAAAGAACTCGGAGTATTTCCGCTGTGCTCCTTTGCCTTGTTCCCTACATTTTGGTGATATTTTGTTGAAAATGACTGACTAACTGAAATATCAAGAATCGTGGTGATACCATAATTTTATAAACCTCTGAAAACTCAGCAGGCTTAGTGTGGAATTTGCAATCCTTTCAGCTCTTGACATTAAGAGTTGTAAGGGAGGAAGTGGTGCTCTGGCTTAGGCACAGTATTCTCGCAAGAGGCCAGGGCCAGACTCAAACATTTGACTTTGTTTTATTCTTTCACTTGGTGACGTTGCCATATTCTTGCTGCTATTGGATTGGCTATTTCTTTCTTTTCTTTTTTTTTGAAACGGAGTCTCGCTCTGTCACCCAGGCTGGAGTGCAGTGGCTCTATCTCAGCTCAGGGCAACCCTCACCTCCTGAGTTCACGCCATTCTCCTGCCTCAGCCTCCCAAGTATGGATTGGCTATTTCTTAAAAGATAGGTCATTAGGGGTAAGGAAGAAACAAAAAAGTTACTGCAATTGGTCAAAAATAAATAAATAACTTCATATTACAATCTAGATTAAAACTCTTCATTGGACTCTGGTTGCATTTGAGGAATGTCACAACTCCTTGTTAGGTGCCCCTTGCCTCCTCACTTCCCCCATTGTAGCTCCAGGATAATCTATACTACTCTATCCCATGCACTTCATGAAGACCTCTAGGCCGCCTTCAGATTTTCGACATCTACATAAAATGCTTGGAAGCAGCCTGTTTGGGGAGGTTATGTCAAGTTAATAATTTATCCTAGAAGGACGGAGACCCCGGAGCAGGTTTCTCCACCACATCAGTCTCTTCCCTGCCTCAGGGACTGGGATTTGCTGTCTGTCTGCTTTCATTTTTAGCTCATCTCTTGAATTTTTCTTCTCAACTTTTAGGTCTTGGTTTAAATGTGCGGTCCTCAAAAAGATATGCGAACTGGAATAAATAAATAAATAATAAATAAATAAGAACAAATAAATGCGGACTGGCTGGGCATGGTGGCTCACATCTATAATCCCATTATTTGGGGAGGCTAAGATGGAAGTATTGCTTAAGGTCAGGAGATTGAGACCCACCTGGGAAACATAGTGAAATGCTCCTCTCTACAAAAAATAAAATAATTAACTAAGCATGGTGGCATGTGCCTATAGTCCTAACTACTTGGGAGAATTGCTTGAACCCAGGAGTTCAAGGGTGTGATGAGGTATGGTCATGCCACTGCACTCTAGCCTGGGTGACAGAGCAAGACCCTACCCCTTAACAACAACAACAACAACAAGTGGACCACATATTGAATCCCTTTTGTGCCTTTGATATTTCCGCTTCCAGTAATATAGTTTGTAGAGACAAATGATACTATTGGCATGTATTAATTATTTTCACCATACATATAAATTAAGAGTGCCAAAGTATCAAAGAAGACTATAATTTACTCTAATCAAATATTGATACACTTTTCTTAAAATACGAATCATGAGTGCCATCTACTCCAATTTCTAGTAACCTTCTCACTTGACTCCTTTTGGAGGTGTTAATAAATTTAAAAACCGGAGAGTACACCTCTCATGCTAAAAAAGCCCAATAAACTAGGTAGCGAAGGAACATATCTCAAAATAACAAGAGCTATTTATGACAAACCCACAGCCAATATCACACTGAATGGGCAAAAGCTAGAAGCATTCCCTTTTAAAACTGGCGCAACACAAGGATGCCCTCTCTCACCACTCCCTTTCAACATAGCATTGGAAGTTCTGGCCAGGACAATCAGGCAAGAGAAAGAAATAATGTGTATTCAGATAGGAAGAGAGGAAGGCAAATTATCTCTTTTTGCAGATGACATGATTGTATATTTAGAAAATCCCATTGTCTCAGTCCAAAAACTCCTTAAGCTGATAAGCAACTTCAGCAAAGTCTCAGGATACCAAATCAGTGTGCAAAAATCACAAGCATTCTTATACACCAATAATAGACAAACAGAGAGCCAAATCATGAGAAAATTCCCATTCACATTTGCTACAAAGAGAACAAAATGCCTACGAATCCAACTTACAAGGGATGTGAAAGACCTCTTCAAGGAGCACTACAAACTACTGCTCAAGGAAATAAGGGAGGACACAATCAAATGGAAAAACATTCCATGCTCATGGATAGGAAGAATCACTATTGTGAAAATGGCCATACTACCTGAAGTAATTTACAGATTCAGTGCTATCCCCATCAAACTACCATTGACTTTCTTCACAGAATTAGAAAAAAACTACTTTAAATTTCATATGGAACAAAAAAATAGCCTGTATAACCAAGACAAGCCTAAGCAAAAAAAACAACAAATCTGGAGGTATCACACTACCGGACTTGATACTACAAGGCTACAGCAACTAAAACACCATGGTACTTGTACTAAAACAGATATATATATAAATAAAAAAATGGAATACAACCGAGGCCTCAAAAATAATGTCACACATCTACAACCACCTGATCTTTGATAAACCTGACAAAAACAAGCAATGGGGAAAGGATTTCCTATTTAATAAATGGTGTAGGGAAAACTGGCTAGCCATATACAAAAAACTGAAACTAGATCCCTTCCTTACACCTTATACAAAAATTAACTCAAGATGGATTAAAGACTTAAATGTAAGACCGAAAACCATAAAAACCCTAGAAGAAAACCTAGGCAATACCATTCAGGACATAGGCATGGGCAAAGACTTCATGACTAAAACACCAAAAGCAATGGCAACAAAAGCCAAAATTGACAAATGGGATCTAATTAAACTAAAAAGCTTCTGCACAGGAAAGAAACTATCATCAGAGTGAACAGGTACTCTACAAAATGGGAGAAAATTTTTGCAATCTATCCATCTGATAACAGTCTAATATCCAGAATCTATGAGGAACTTAAACAAATTTATGAGAAAAAAAAAAAAAACCATCAAAAGGTGAGTGAGGGATATGAACTGACACTTCTCAAAAGAAGACATTTATGCAGCCAACAAACATGAACAAAAGCTCATCATCACTGGTCATTAGAGAAATCCAAATCAAAACCGCAATGAGATACCATCTCACACCAGTTAGAATAGTGATCATTAAAAAGTCAGGAAACAAGAGATGCTGGAGAGGATGTGGAGAAATAGGAATGCTTTTACACTGTTGGTGGGAGTGTAAATTAGTTCAACCATTGTTGAAGACAGTGTGGCGATTCCTCAAGGATCTAGAACTAGAAATGCCATTTGACCCAGCAATCCCATTACTGGGTATATACCCAAAGGATTATAAATCATGCTACTATAAAGACACATGCACATGTATGGTTATTGCAGCACTATTCACAGTAACAAAGACTTGGAACCAACCCAAATGCCCATCAATGTTTGATTGGATAAAGACAATATGGCACATATACACCATGGGATACTATGCAGCCATAAAAAGAATGAGTTCATGTCTTTTTCAGGGACATGGATGAAGCTGGAAACCATCATTCTCAGCAAACTAACACAGGAACAGAAAACCAAACACTGCATGTTCTCACTCATAAGTGGGAGTTGAACAATGAGAATATATATGGGCACAGAAAGGGGAACATCACACACCAGGACCTGTCGGAGGGTGGAGGGCAAAGGAAGGGATAGCATTAAGAGAAATACCTAATATAGATGATGGGTTGATGGGTGCAGCAAACTACCACAGCAGACGTATACCCGTGTAACAAACCTGAACATTCTGCACATGAATCCCAGAACTGAAAGTGTAATTAAATAAAATAATAATAAAATAAAGAAGCTGGCTAAAACCCACAGAAACCAAGATGGTGATGTGAATGACCTTTGGTCGTCCTCACTGCTATAGTCCTATCAACGCCATGACTCTTTACAAATGCCATTGCAATGTCAGGAAGTTACCCTATATGGTCTAAAAAGGGGAGGCATGAATAATCCACCCCTTGTTAGCATATAATTAAGAAATAACCATAAAAATGGGCAACCAACAGCCCTCAGGGCTGCTCTGCCTATGGAGTAGCCATTCTTTATTCCTTTACTTTCTTAATAAACTTGGTTTCACTTAAAATAAATAAGTAAATAAATATTTATTGCTATCTTCCAAAGTTTTTGTTCCACTGAAAACCCTTAGAGAAAAAACTGTAAGAGTTTGGGATATTTTCAATTCAAAAATTTGTCATTGGTTTTAAGTTTCTTCAAATCATGTTTTCCCCTATTGTTTCTGCCTGAATTTGAATATGCCAGAATTCCTTAGAGAATTATATAGTTAGGAAAATCCATCAGTTTTTAAGTACTCTAAACTTAAAAACAAAGATAAAAAAATAATATATGCTGGTCATATATCCTTATAAATGTATATATTTCACCTTATCTGTGATTTTCATTTCTTTGCCTTAATAATAGACATTGGTATAATTAAAAAAAACCAGGGGAGTAAACTTTTTGGATAAGGTTATGTCAAGACAATTTAATTTGAATCATACTTATTTGAGACATATGAGACTGTGTTCATCACATGAACTGTATGATTATCAAATAGGTTTTAATATCAAACTAAAATTATTTTAACTCAATGTATTCTTTGTAATGATAATAGTGCCTTATTTCTTTGTTGTCATAGGCATTTTTCATTCTATAATTCTCATTTATTCATTTTAAAAAGCTAGCCAATTTGACTCTCGGAGAATGTAGTGGCTCTTGGAATGTACACCTTTATATTTCTCTAAGCATAAAATCTGAACTTATTCAATGCCTGCTGGAGGTGAAGACATAGTCCAAATTTAAGTGTAAATCCTAGCATAAGGCAAAATAAATGTGGGAACCCATGTGTATTAGGCCATTCTTGCATTGCTATAAAGAAATACCTGAGACTGAGTAATTTTTAAGAAGAGATTTAATTGGCTCAAGGTTCTGCAGGCTGTACAAGAAGCATAGTGCTGGCATCTGTTTCTGGGGAGGCCTCAGCAAGCTTACAATCATGACTGAAGGTGAAAGGGGAGCAGGCATCTCACATGGCAGGAACAGGAGCAAGGGGTGGAGGAGATGCCACACACTTTCAAACAACCAGATCTTCTGTGAACTCAAAGGGAGAATTCACTCATCACCGATGGGATAGTGACAAGCCATTCATGAGGGATCTGCCCCCATCATTCAAACACCTCCCACTGATGCACCACCTTTCAATACTGGAGACTACATTTCGACATGAGATTTGGAGAGGACACATATTCAAACCATATCGTCATGCCAGTTGCATATCTATTCAGTATGCCCAGACATTTCCAACCATAGTGATGAGCTTTGCTGCCCATGAGGGCATAGAGCACATCTATAGTCAGTCAGGCTCTTACTGGCTGTTATCCTTTTCCAGCCTTCCATTTGTTGCTTTCCCCACCATTGTTCTAGATCTTGTCCTTTACTCTTGTTTATATTAATGTACAACTTATTCTATCCCCCTTTGGACATGCACCATGTATATGAGAAAGATTTTTTCTAAACACATTGGTCCTTTCATTGTGTTTCCGGTGATTTTAGTGACTGTATCATGCTTTGAATTACTTTTACAAATAAGCCCAAATGAAAAATACAGATATCATTGCATTTATATGATTAATTTTGATTTTTGAGTCTCATTTAGAAATACAGCATTGAAATTTTTAGGCATTCTTATTTTGATGATAGTTCTCTTGGTGAGTTACTCCATAGCTACCTCACCTCTTATTGAGTTATCCTTCTCGTTTCTAATTTTCTTAGGCCCACAGAAATGTCATTAGTATCTTTATTTATACTCATAGCATTGTCCAGTACCAGTTCCACAGGGAATCTGATCTAAAATCTAGCCAAACACCAGTGATATCCTATCTCAAACTATCGATTTCCCCTCACTTCATTATGATTACCTTTGATTTTCAGTTTTAGCAAATCTCTATTCTCTGTGATAGTGCTGACTACAAAGTTGAGAGGGTTATTTCTGTGATTAAAATTTCATGGTTTCTTGCATCTAAATTCTTTGCTAGAGAGAACATTGAATATTCTGGAGAGAAAAAAATACTGCTAACAATTTTTTGTTGCAGAAATTTACCATTACAAATTCTAGGGAGTGCCCTTTCATTAGTTCTCTGCAGGAGAAGTCAAATAATGGTAATAAGCTGCAAAGCAAGGTTTTGACAATTTATGTTTATAAAAATAAATAATACATTTTGCATATACAGAATAATGTTTTATCACGATTTTTATTTCCAGGACCAAATAGAAAATATAACATTTGAAACAATTAAAACAAGAATGTTCTCTGAAAAATTGAGTACTACATTGTGCTATTTCTGGTCCCTCTATGGTTTATTGACCCTGCTAATATAATCATGTATTTTTAGCATTAAAAAGATAAGCCATTTTTTGTGCAGTTAAGAATTCAGAGGGATATTGTTAATTGAACTAATAATTCTCAATTTTCGAATCAAAGTAACAAGAATTTCTTATAATCCTGATGTGTGGCTAATTCTATGTCATATAGTCTAAAGAAATACAGGGTCTTTGTTGCTGCAAGTTTTATAATTTTGACAAGAAAGCGAGTAGAAAGAGAAGTCATACACACACACACACACACACACATATATAAAATAAAGTTCTTTTTTTATAGTATAAAAACAGCAAAATTAAAAATATTCTGCCTGCTGGAATCTTATAGAGGCATTAATGGAGGGGCGTGAGATTTTGATTGGCCTTAGAGTGTAGGAGTTAAATTAATGGGTGGGTGAAGAAGGAAGAGTAGAAGACACAGTGGAGGAGAGGTTAGTATCCATCAAAAGGTATGCCAGCTCCTTTCCCCTAGGACTGTAGATCTTTGCCTAACCCTCAAATTTTGTTGGACAAACTCTCCGTGATATGTATAGGGTTCTCTTGAGAGCTGTAGGATTTTAAATTTCTTGTTTTTCTTAGAAACGGATGGGCTTGCTGAGGTGATTTATAGCAAGTGAATTAGATCAAGTTCAGTGATGTTCAATTTTGTCACATGTGTAGACACAGCCATAGCTCTGGAAGTTGTTAAGATTTTGTGTCAATAATAGGAGGTTAACTGGTAAGGTCACTTTGTGATTCAGAACAGAAAGACGAAATGTTCTGAACTGGATAATAAAATTCAGTTTGACATGTGACCAACATTGTTCTCAGGTACTGGTATCTGAAACATTTTTTGTAATGCTGGAGAAAAGCAGCAACATAATATGGTGAAATATGCCACAGATAAGAATTAATATCTGATGTTGCCATTGTCTGCTTATAGTATGCATCTGACTTCTAGTAGCTGCAAAGAAGAGGAGATTTTTGGAATTGAATAGAAATATTACAGATCCAGTGTCTTCTGGGTAGTAAGAAAACCAATTTTTTAGGCTCTTGAATTTTGCATTTTTTTAACCAAAATTTCAGGAGCTGTAGATCCTTCCTGGTACTGTAGTACAGATAAGAAAGAAAATAAAAAATAGAAAGGAAGAGATACAAAGAGGATGGAGCTAGAGACAGACAGCGATATAAAGACAGAGAGAAACAGGGAGAGTAAGACCAAGGGAAAGACAGAGACTGGAAGATACATATGTGTGGGCTGTCAGCTCCCTTCCTGAACCTAAACCTGATACTTAGTTCTATGAACTGAATTGTGTTCCCTCTCCCCTAAATTCATATGTTGAGACCCTAACCCCCATTGTGATTATAATTGGAAATAGGGCTTTTAAGGAGGTAATTGAGGTTAAATGAGGTCTCAAGTTGGAGCATGAATCCATTAGAACTGGTGTCCTTTGTCTATAAGAAGAGGAAGAGACACCAGGAGTCTATTTCTCTGCACAAGCACAGAGGAAAGGCCACGTGAGGACACAGGGAGGAGGCGGCAGTCTGCAAGCCAAGAGGAAAGGCCCACCCTGAAACCAACCCTCCTGCTACCTTGCTCCTTGGACTTGTAGCCTCTAGGACTGCAAGAAAATAAATGACTATTGTTTCAGCCATCCAATTTGTGGTAAAGTATTTTGTCATGGCAGCCTGACCAGACTGGTACACTCACTATGCCAGTAAAGGAACAGTGCAACTACCTCATCCTTGACTAGCCAAGTCATTTTCTTTGCCAAAAGGAGAATGAGGAGTGCATCTTGGTTTGTGTCTAAGTGAGTTTGAGGGGACATCACACTGGAGTTAGCTCCAACTTTGCTGGCATAAAATAAACGTGTTAGATGATCCAGCAGCTCAGGAAGATCTTCAACTACATCCTCATCTGAAATCAGTTACAGTGACTTTCCCTAACTTTAATTCTATTATGTGTCTAATCTCAAGGAATGCAAGTCAGTTGGTGGTGGTTGGAATATATCAGTAGAGGTCCAAGCAGCAGTACAGGATAAGTAGACAGCATTGCCTGTTGGGTGATGCGTAACTCAGTTTACATTTGGCTGTGATCTGAGGGAAGCCCTCTAATCAGCCTGAAGCGTAACTGCTAGGAATGGGTGATGGGCAGGATGCTTAGAAGAGTGGGAAGGGCACTCCCACTCTTCTGCCTACTGCCAGGTCCTTGGATAAAATGCTCCTTCAGCAGGATCCTTTGCTTTATAATCCCTCATTCCTGACCATATGATTTATTCGTGGCCAGCCTTCTAATCCTGCACTCAATTCCCCTACCACCCAGTCTACAGCAACTTGTAGTCTCATAGGAATTGAAGTGGCATGAAGTTCTTCCTCGATTTGACTACGTCCTCTCCATGCCTCAATGAGCACAGGCTTTTGAAACAAAAAGACCAAGAAGAAACTCTTGTTTTCCTCTCTTATATTCCTCCCCTGAGAAAATAATCATGGAAAATCCAGCTGCTTTGACTGTGGGAAGCGGAAGAAGAAAAGGATGGAGTCAACTCCAAGGAGGAAGAAAGAAAAAGGGATCATATTGGTAAATATCTAAAGATATTACTCTTTCATACTTGTTATGCCACCTGCTATACATATGCATATAAATTGTTATTAGCTCCACTTTCTAGCTCCTTAAAGAGGAATTTAGAGAACCAGTGGCCAATCGGGGCTACTACAGATATGTCACACTGACTTAAACCATGGAGGAAGAAGTAATGTCATTAGATCAGTGGTTACATATTTTCAGGTGTTACAGTCCTGTCTCATTGAATGAGAAAGAATGAGGGATGCTAGATGTTCTGCAATATTTAGGGCAGTCTGCACAAGAAAGGATTATTCAGCATCCTGCATGACTTTCATATCTTAATAATTAAAAATTTAAAAACTTGTTCAAATAGACAAAAATTCTGTTTGTGGTGTACAGCATAGTGTTAAGATATATGTACATATTGTGAAATGGCTAAATCAAGCTAATTAACATGCATTATCTCACATACTTATCTTTTTCATGGTTAGAACACAAAATTGACTCCTGTAATTTTCAAGTATAAAATATATTATCATTAACTATAGTTACCATAGGTCTCTTGAATTTATTCCTCCTGTTTAAGTGAAAATTTGTATCCTTTCACTAACATCTCCACCATTCCGCAAACCCCAGCCTCTGGTACTCATCATTCTGCTCTCTACTTCTATGAGTTTGGCTATTTTGTATTCCACATATAGGTGAGATCATGTGGTCTTTGCCTTTCTATGCCTGGCTTGTTTCAGTCAACGAAATGTCCTCTAGATTCATGCATATTGTCACAAATGCCAGTATTTCCTTTTTTTTTTTTTTTTTTTTAAGGCTGGATAGTATTCCATTGTGAATATATGGCATTAAAAAAATCTGTTCAACCATTGATGGCTACTTCAGTGGTTTCCATGTCTTGGCTATTGTGAATAATGCTACAATGAATATGGGAGTGCAGATATCTCTTCAACATAACAATTCCAATTCTTTTATATAAGTATACCAGGAGTGGGATTGCTGCATCACACGGTAATTCTATTTTTAGTTTTTTTGGGAACCTCTATACTGTTTTCCACAATGGTGGCACTAATTTACACTCTCACCAACAGGATACAAAAGTTCCTTTTTCTCCACATCTTTGTCAAAACTTCTCTTTTGTCTTTTTGATAATAATCATTCTAACTAGTGTTAAGTGATAGCTCACTGTGGTTTTAATTTGCATTTCCCTGATTAGTGATGTTGAGCATTTTTTTCATATACCTGTTGTCCCTCTGCAAATCTTCTTTGAGAAATGTCTATTTAGGACCTTGGCCAATTTTTAAATTGGGTTTTTTGTTTTCTTGCTAGTGAATTACTGAATTCCTTATGTATTTTGGATATTAACCCTTTATCAGACATACTGTTTGCAAATATTTTTTCTTATTCAGTAGCTTGTGTCTTTACTCTGTTGATTATTTCCTTGGCTGCACAGAAGCTTTCTAGTTTGATGTAATCCGATTTGACTATTTTTGCTTTTGTTGTCTGTGCTTTTGGGGCCATATACAAAATTATTGCCATGACTAATGTCATAGAGCTTTCCCTCTATATTTTCTTCTAGTAGTTTTACAGTTTCAGATCTTAAGTCTTTAATTGATTTTGAGTTGATGTTTGTACATACTGTGAGATAAGGCTCTAAATTGTCCCAACCTATTGGCTAAGGTACAAATGAGGCATAGGTTTCGGGCAGAAGTTCAGTTAAGTAATAAACATCTGGCTGAAGTTTTTTTTGTTGCTGCTTCCCTTGAGAAGCTCAGAGTATGGCCTTTGTTCGGCACCTTCCGCACACAGGTTATAAGTTATCTAACAACTTAACTCTTATAACTTTTCATATCCAGAGTGGAAAAACTCACATTATGTAAAGTGATTTTGAAGTGTTTAGTCATTGCTTTCATGATATAGGTACAATTTTTGAGGGTATGCACGTGATTCATTTGGCCAAAATGGATTGCACAAATTGACTTTTATCGAAAACAACTTACAATAAAAGAATTGGTTAATGGAAGACTGTATGATACCTCAGCTGAAGAGTCTCCATTTATGGTGGAGGTACATACCACTTTATCCAAAGTTAAATGAATTCAAGTAGCAGAAAATGAAATTTCATACTTTACATTAGAGAGTTTGTTTTTTAGATCTGCCCACAGGACACAGGGGTGGTCCTTGGGGATGGAGTGACTCATGCTCCCAATCATAACTAAAAGTTGTTAATCTTTCTTCTTTTCCAGAAAACTGTTAACTTTTTTAGAGAATTAAATTACAATTCAATTTATTGGATAATGCAATTTAATACAAGAAAAGCTTCCCAGGAGCTTCCCACAGCTGTCACCCCAAGAGATCAAGAAAGCATGCTCCCTGCCGTATCACAAAGAACCAGGCACCCTTTCCAGACTTCAGCAGCCCTGGGGAAGTGAGAGCCCACCACCCCCCAGAGTCTACTGGGATAAAAATCTGCTTGGCATTCCTGCTATTCTCAGACCTATATTCATCCAACCACTCCCAAGTGTTTCTCGTAATGCCCTGGGGCTCCTCTCCACTGATCCAGTTTCTTATTCCTCTTAGAGTCCCCTAACCCCTTTCACTGTACTATTTGGTATTCCTGATCTATGATCAGGAAATTCTTACACAGTCTCGGCTTCTTCCACATATTTGCCTTAACCAGACCTCCTCCTGCAGCATTCTCAAGCAGAAGTTGCTCACCTACTAACCTCTGGGCCAGATCATGTGAACCATGCAGGCTATTAATGCCTTGACCACTTGTCTCAAATGGTGTTCTCCCATCTACCGCACATTCTCACTCCCATGGGTGTGTCTTGTACCTTTTCTCGTCCCAAACTGTTCCATCTTAAAATCCCCAATGCATTTCATTGAAAGGCCATAACTGTCTGTATTTCTTATTGGCTTAAATAACCTATTGGAATAATAGTTTTATTTTTATGCTGTAGCTCCTCAGCACCGGTCTTAACTCATGTAGCTTTCTCATAACTACTTCGGAATTTTACTCTCTATCCACAAAGACCTAATCCCTTTCCTTCCTTCCCCCTTATTCTTAGCAAATGATTTGGACTTTGATATTTATCTACTTGACATAGACATTTTAATGTCTCAGTAACTTCAAATTCAGTATGTAGAAAAATACCTTTTGAACTTTCCTCCTCCATGAAAAATGTTCCTCCTATCCCTTGAGTCCAGGAGTTCGAGACTGGCTGCAGTGAGCTATGAACACGCTACTGCCCTCCAACCAGGGTGACAGAGTGAGACCTTATCTCTATAAATAAATAAATAAATTCCCCTCTTTCAGTGTTCTCTGTCTCTCTTTCTCTCTTGCACACCTCAGATCGAGTCACTCAAAACTTTAAAACTATAAACTTGAAATGTTCCTGTCTGCAGGCATTCCATTGCCCCTGTTGGAAAGGCCATCTTCTTAGTAGTCATATCACTACATGGGCTGGATCCTACCTGTTTCCCTCCAGCCTCATCTTGTGCTAGCTGCTCCTCACTCTGCGAATCTTTTCGTACCACTAATAATCACCATCTTTCATTTTTTCTGATGCACTCAGCGTCTTTGCACAGGCAGTTTTCTCTGTTTACCACTATACCAGCAACGAGCTTACCCTTTTCATTCTTTTTTTTTAAAATTATTATTATTATTATACTTTAAGTTCTAGGGTACATGTGCATAACGTGCAGGTTTGTTACATATCTATAATTGTGCCATGTTGCTGTGCTGCACCCATCAACTCGTCAGCACCCATCAACTCGTCATTTACATCAGGTATAACTCCCAAAGCAATCCCTCCCTCCTCCCCCCTCCCCAGGATAGGCCCCGGTGTGTGATGTTCCCCTTCCTGAGTCCAAGTGATCTCATTGTTCAGTTCCCACCTATGAGTGAGAACATGCGGTGTTTGGTTTTCTGTTCTTGTGATAGTTTGCTGAGAATGATGGTTTCCAGCTGCATCCATGTCCCTACAAAGGACACAAACTCATCCTTTTTTATGGCTGCATAGTATTCCATGGTGTATATGGGCCACATTTTCTTAATCCAGTCTGTCACTGATGGACATTTGGGTTGATTCCAAGTCTTTGCTATTGTGAATAGTGCCGCAATAAACATACGTGTGTATGTGTCTTTATAGCAGCATGATTTATAATCCTTTGGGTATATACCCAGTAATGGGATGGCTGGGTCATATGGTATATCTAGTTCTAGATCCTTGAGGAATCGCCATACTGTTTTCCATAATGGTTGAACTAGTTTACAATCCCACCAACAGTGTAAAAGTGTTCCTATTTCTCCACGTCCTCTCCAGCACCTGTTGTTTCCTGACTTTTGAATGATCGCCATTCTAACTGGTGTGAGATGGTATCTCATTGTGGTTTTGATTTGCATTTCTCTGATGGCCAGTGATGATGAGCATTTTTTCATGTGTTTGTTGGCTGTATGAATGTCTTCTTTTGAGAAATGTCTATTCATATCCTTTGCCCACTTTTTGATGGGGTTGTTTGTTTTTTTCTTGTAAATTTGTTGGAGTTCTTTGTAGGTTCTGGATATTAGCCCTTTGTCAGATGAGTAGATTGCAAAAATTTTCTCCCATTCTGTAGGTTGCCTGTTCACTCTGATGGTGGTTTCTTTTGCTGTGCAGAAGCTCTTTAGTTTAATGAGATCCCATTTGTCAATTTTGGCTTTTGCTGCCATTGCTTTTGGTGTTTTAGACATGAAGTCTTTGCCCATGCCTATGTCCTGAATGGTACTACCTAGGTTTTCCTCTAGGATTTTTATGGTATTAGGTCTAACATTTAAGTCTCTAATCCATCTTGAATTAATTTTCATATAAGGAGTAAGGAAAGGATCCAGTTTCAGCTTTCTACTTATGGCTAGCCAATTTTCCCAGCACCATTTATTAAATAGGGAATCCTTTCCCCATTTCTTGTTTCTCTCAGGTTTGTCAAAGATCAGATGGCTGTAGATGCGTGGTATTATTTCTGAGGACTCTGTTCTGTTCCATTGGTCTATATCTCTGTTTTGGTACCAGTACCATGCTGTTTTGGTTATGCAGCCTTGTAGTATAGTTTGAAGTCAGGTAGCGTGATGCCTCCAGCTTTGTTCTTTTGACTTAGGATTGTCTTGGAGATGCGGGCTCTTTTTTGGTTCCATATGAACTTTAAGGCAGTTTTTTCCAATTCTGTGAAGAAACTCGTTGGTAGCTTGATGGGGATGGCATTGAATCTATAAATAACCTTGGGCAGTATGGCCATTTTCACGATATTGATTCTTCCTATCCATGAGCATGGTATGTTCTTCCATTTGCTTGTGTCCTCTTTGATTTCACTGAGCAGTGGTTTGTAGTTCTCCTTGAAGAGGTCCTTTACATCCCTTGTAAGTTGGATTCCTAGGTATTTTATTCTCTTTGAAGCAATTGTGAATGGAAGTTCATTCATGATTTGGCTCTCTGTTTGTCTGTTACTGGTGTATAAGAATGCTTGTGATTTTTGCACATTGATTTTGTATCCTGAGACTTTGCTGAAGTTGCTTATCAGCTTAAGGAGATTTTGGGCTGAGACAATGGTATTTTCTAATATACAATCATGTCATCTGCAAAGAGGGACAATTTGACTTCTTCTTTTCCTAACTGAATACCCTTGATTTCTTTCTCTTGCCTGATTGCCCTAGCCAGAACTTCCAACACTATGTTGAATATGAGTGGTGAGAGAGGGCATCCCTGTCTTGTGCCAGTTTTCAAAGGGAATTTTTCCAGTTTTTGCCCATTCAGTATGATATTGACTGTGGGTTTGTCATAAATAGCTCTTATTATTTTGAGGTACGTTCCATCAATACCAAATTTGTTGAGCGTTTTTAGCATGAAGGGCTGTTGAATTTTGTCAAAAGCCTTTTCTGCATCTATTGAGATAATCATGTGGTTCTTGTCTTTGGTTCTGTTTATATGCTGGATTACGTTTATTGATTTGTGAATGTTGAACCAGCCTTGCATCCCAGGGATGAAGCCCATTTGATCATGGTGGATAAGCTTTTTGATGTGTTGCTGAATCCGGTTTGCCAGTATTTTATTGAGGAGTTTTGCATCAATGTTCATCAGGGATATTGGTCTAAAATTCTCTTTTTTTGTTGTGTCTCTGCCAGGCTTTGGTATCAGGATGATGTTGGCCTCATAAAATGAGTTGGGGAGGATTCCCTCTTTTTCTATTGATTGGAATAGTTTCAGAAGGAATGGTACCAGCTCCTCCTTGTACCTCTGGTAGAATTCAGCTGTGAATCCATCTGGTCCTGGACTTTTTTTGGTTGGTAGGCTATTAATTATTGCCTCAATTTCAGAGTCTGCTATTGGTCTATTCAGGGATTCAACTTCTTCCTGGTTTATTCTTGGGAGAGTGTAAGTGTCCGGGAAATTATCCATTTCTTCTAGATTTTCTAGTTTATTTGCATAGAGGTATTTATAGGATTCTCTGATGGTAGTTTGTATTTCTGTGGGGTCGGTGGTGATATCCCCTTTATCATTTCTTATTGCATCTATTTGATTCTTCTCTCTTTTCTTCTTTATTAGTCTTGCTAGTGGTCTGTCAATTTTGTTGATCTTTTCAAAAAACCAACTCCTGGATTCATTGATTTTTTGGAGGGTTTTTTGTGTCTCTATCTCCTTCCGTTCTGCTCTGATCTTAGTTATTTCTTGCCTTCTACTAGCTTTTGAATGCATTTGCTCTTGCTTCTCTAGTTCTTTTAATTGTGATGTTAGAGTGTTAATTTTAGATCTTTCCTGCTTTCTCTTGTGGGCATTTAGTGCTATAAATTTCCCTCTACACACTGCTTTAAATGTGTCCCAGAGATTCTGGTATGTTGTATCTTTGTTCTCATTGGTTTCAAAGAACATCTTTATTTCTGCCTTCATTTCGTTATGTACCCAGTAGTCATTCAGGAGCAGGTTGTTCAGTTTCCATGTTGTTGAGCGGTTTTGATTGAGTTTCTTAGTCCTGAGTTCTAGTTTGATTGCACTGTGTTCTGAGAGACAGTTTGTTACAATTTCTGTTCTTGTACATTTGCTGAGGAGTGCTTTACTTCAAATTATGTGGTCAATTTTGGAATAAGTGTGATGTGGTGCTGAGAAGAATGTATATTCTGTTGATTTGGGGTGGAGAGTTCTATAGATGTCTATTAGGTCTGCTTGCTGCAGAGATGAGTTCAATTCCTGGATATCCTTGTTAACTTTCTGTCTTGTTGATCTGTCTAATGTTGACAGTGGAGTGTTGAAGTCTCCCATTATTATTGTATGGGAGTCTAAGTCTCTTTGTAAGTCTCTAAGGACTTGCTTTATGAATCTGGGTGCTCCTGTATTGGGTGCATATATATTTAGGTTAGCTCTTCCTGTTGAATTGATCCTTTCACCATTATGTAATGGCCTTCTCTGTCTCTTTTGATCTTTGATGGTTTAAAGTCTGTTTTATCAGAGACTAGTATTGCAACCCCTGCTTTTTTTGTTCTCCATTTGCTTGGTAAATCTTCCTCCATCCCTTTATTTTGAGCCTATGTATGTCTCTGCATGTCAAATGGGTCTCCTGAATACAGCAGACTGATGGGTCTTGACTGTTTATCCAGTTTGCCAGTCTGTGTCTTTTAATTGGACCATTTATTCCATTTACATTTAAGGTTAATATTGTTATGTGTGAACTTGATCCTGCCATTATGATATTAACTGGTTATTTTGCTCGTTAGTTGATGCAGTTTCTTCCTAGCCTCGATGGTCTTTACATTTTGGCATGTTTTTGCAATGGCTGGTACCGGTTGTTCCTTTCCATGTTGAGTGCTTCCTTCAGGGTCTCTTGTAAGGCAGGCCTAGTGGTGACAAAATCTCTAAGCATTTGCTTATCTGTAAAGGATTTTATTTCTCCTTCACTTATGAAACTTAGTGTGGCTGCATATGAAATTCCGGGTTGAAAAGTCTTTTCTTTAAGAATGTTGAATATTGGCCCCTACTCTCTTCTGGCCTGGAGTCTTTCTGCCGTGAAATCTGCCGTGAGTCTGATGGGCTTCCCTTTGTGGGTAACCCGACCTTTCTCTCTGGCTGCCCTTAAGATTTTTTCCTTCATTTCAACTTTGGTGAATCTGGCAATTATGTGTCTTGGAGTTGCTCTTCTCGAGGAATATCTTTGTGGCGTTCTCTGTATTTCCTGGATTTGAATGTTGGCCTGCCCTACTAGGTTGGGGAAGTTCTCCTGGATGATATCCTGAAGAGTGTTGTCCAACTTGGTTCCATTTTCCCCCTCACTTTCAGGCACCCCAATCAGATGTAGATTTGGTCTTTTTACATAATCCCATACTTCTTGCAGGCTTTGTTCATTTCTTTTTCTTCTTTTTTCTTTTGGTTTCTCTTCTCGCTTCATTTCGTTCATTTGATCCTCAATTACTGATACTCTTTCTTCCAGTCGATCAAGTCAGTTACTGAAGCTTGCATATTTGTCATGTATTTCTCGTGTCATGGTTTTCATCTCTTTCATTTCGTTTATGACCTTCTCTGCATTAATTACTCTAGCCATCAATTCTTCCACTTTTCTTTCAAGATTTTTAGTTTCTTTGCGCTGGGTACGTAATTCCTCCTTTAGCTCTGAGAAGTTTGATGGACTGAAGCCTTCTTCTCTCATCTCGTCAAAGTCACTCTCCGTCAAGTTTTGATCCATTGTTGGCGATGAGCTGCGCTCCTTTGCTGGGGGAGATGTGCTCTTATTTTTTGAATTTCCAGCTTTTCTGCCCTGCTTTTTCCCCATCTTTGTGGTTTTATCTGCCTCTGGTCTCTGATAATGATGGTGACGTACTGATGGGGTTTTGGTGTAGGTGTTCTTCCTGTTTGATAGTTTTCCTTCTAACAGTCAGGACCCTCAGCTGTAGGTCTGTTGGAGATTGCTTGAGGTCCACTCCAGACCCTGTTTGCCTGAGAGTCAGCAGCAGAGGCTGCAGAAGATAGAATATTGCTGAACAGCGAGTGTATCTGTCTGATTCTTGCTTTGGAGGCTTCCTCTCAGGGGTGTACTCCACCCTGTGAGGTGTGGGGTGTCAGACTGCCCCTAGTGGGAGATGTCTCCCAGTTAGGCTACTCAGGAGTCAGGGACCCACTTGAGCGGGCAGTCTGTCCCTTCTCAGATCTCAACCTCCGTGTTGGGAGATCCACTGCTCTCTTCAAAGCTGTCAGACAGAGTCGTTTGCGTCTGCAGAGGTTTCTGCTGCTTTTGTTGTTGTTTACTGTGCCCTGTCCCCAGAGGTGGAGTCTACAGAGACAGGCAGGTTTCCTTGAGCTGCTGTGAGCTCCACTCAGTTCGAGGTTCCCAGCTTCTTTGTTTACCTACTTAAGCCTCAGTAATGGCGGGCGCCCCTTCCCCAGCCTGGCTGCTGCCTTGCCGAGAGATCGCAGACTGCTGTGCTAGCAATGAGGGAGGCTCTGTGGGCGTGGCACCCTCCCGGCCAGGTGTGCGATATAATCTCCTGGTGTGCCTGTATGCTTAAAGCGCAGTATTGGGGTGGGAGTTACCCAATTTTCCAGGTGTTGTGTGTCTCAGTTCCCCTGGCTAGGAAAAGGGATTCCCTTTCCCCTTGCGCTTCCCAGGTGAGGTGATGCCTCGCCCTGCTTCAGCTCTTGCTGTTCGGGCTGCAGCAGCTGACCAGCACCAATTGTCTGGCACTCCCTAGTGAGATTAACCCAGTACCTCAGTTGCAAATGCAGAAATTACCGGTCTTCTGTGTCACTGGCGCTGGGAGTTGGAGACTGGAGCTGTTCCTATTCGGCCATCTTGCTCCGCTCCCCCCTTTACACTCTTCATGTCCCTGCTAAAATACCCTTTCCTCCAATTAAACCTCCACTGACCAAGCTCTCTACAAGAGTAGGTTAAGTCTTCCTAAAATAGAATATAATAAAAAGTTGCATGTCTCAATTAGAATGATTGATGATTAATATTTATTTCCTACCCTCAAAATAAGTATCATAATACCAGGGTCTGGGGCCACTGGATTCACCTATATAGATTTTCAATAACATCCATGGAAAAAATGAACAGATGACTTTGAATCAGTCTGTTCACTGTATTTTATGAAGTGTAAGCATGATGTCTTTATTGTGACTCACAGGGGTATAATTTTCTCTCTTCACAGAAGATATGAATCAATGCAACCTCTCTATCATCTCAATTTAAAGCACTTTGCTCATGGATCACTATCTCCTATCTTTCCAGATCACTTCCTCTTTCTCTTGTATTCCAAAACCCCTGGAGATGAGCATGATAGGAGAAAAAACATACAACAATACTGACTGTTCCCACTTTAAATTCATTCCATAAGCCTAAAAAGAGACCCTTAGTTCTGCCTAGCAGGAGGAGTGCCTTCCCCTTGGATGTTCATCCTCTCATTTTCCTGGAAGATTTTCCTACCCCCTCCTTTCTCATCCTTGGAATCCTTCCCTTGCGACTTTCCTTCACAACTGGCATTCTTCCTTCACTAAGAACACTGAAGCCTGCAGAGAGGTAGAAATTAGCATGGGAAAAGTAACATCATGCTTATGTGGTGCTGGGAATAACAGTGAAATAAGGACAGTATAATGGTATGAGAAGGGGGCAGAATTTCTGAAGCAATGTCTTTACATAGGTGAGCATAAAAGCACAGTGTTATTTTTCCCATCTTAATTTCTCTTAAATATCTATAAAATAATATTCCAATACAATTATTTTCTGAAAAGTGATTTTGAAAATGCAGTATGTCATAATTTATTTTGGCAACGTCATATTGTTGAAAATATATACTGTGTTTCTAATAGTATTTGCTATAAATATGTGGAGTTTTCTATTTGTTTATATTAACTAATATTTAATCCTATGTTATCTTTTTATATAATGTACTGTTTTTAGTGGTTTCTTATTGTTTTCCTTCTTTTTGGTTTTTTTTTTTTTTTTTTTTGGCGATCTAGACTATTTTGGTTTTAACCCCTATTAGTCTATTCATTGTTTTCATTGTAGATATATGCTTTTAGGTAAATATAGTGTAACTATTATTTTTTAAAAATATTAATGTCTATTAGCCACCCATGTATTATAATAAATTCAACCCCCTTTCTTTTCTTCCATCTCTTCACTCATTTCATATCTACTTTTTTGGTGATGAAATCTAAAATTTTAGTTCATGTTATCATTTCATACATTTTATACTACGTTTTCTTTTTCAAGATTTTTCTACTATATTTTGTAGTAAATTAGTATTTATTCAAACAATTTCTATTTCAGTAGTTTTATTTCATAGAGACAATTTCTTTATATGATGACTTTTCTATTATTAAAATCTTTGTTTTTTTATTCTTTTCTCATTTTGTTGAATAACTTCTTCAAGTATCTTGCATTTAGCATATGGGTATGCTATACTCTGAACACTTGCACATTTAAAAATATATTTTCTTATTCGTATAGTTGAATGCAAATTTAGCCTTGCGTAGAGTTCTTTTGTTGAAACTCTTTTTTACAACACAATAACAACAAAAATAACATTGAAAAACTTCAGAATATGTGACATTAAATACATTAGAAATTAATGTAATTAAGGATTGATTGCCAATTTCATGATAGAACTTTACTAATAATTACAATTATATAATTACAATTAAAATTAAATTATCTAATCACTTACAACAGGTTAAACAAATAGAATACACCTGAAATTAATAGCAAACCATGTTTATATTTAAGAAAGACCAGATGTGGTGGCTCAAGCCTGTGATCCCAGCACTTTGGGAGGCCAAGGCTGGGGGATTGCTTGAGCCCAGGAGTTTGAGACCAGCCTGGGCAATATAGTAAAACCACATCTCTACAATTTTTTTTTTTTTTTTAATTAGTAAGGCATAATGGCACCTGCCTGAAGTCCCAGTTACTTGGGAGGCTGAGGCAGAAGTGAGTTGTGATTGTGTCACTGCACTCCAGCCTGAGCAACACAGCAAGCCTCTGTCTCCAAAGAAAAAGAGAAAGATAGTGTATTTTATTGTGAATACTCTCCATAAAAGGATAATTTTTTCAATGTATTAGTTCATAATATATTCCTACAAAATTGTGCAAATTCAGAATAGGATTATAAGAATTAGAATGCCATATGACATTGGTAACTATATCCTTGTTGGCTTATTTATTAGTTTCTGGTGGAAATACAGATGTACAAATAAATGTCACTTCAGGTAAGACAGCTGAATATCAAAATTTATTTAAAAAGAGATTCTTAAGTTTTATTGTTGTTGAAAAGAGAGATGCAAACAGTATCAGTAGTTTCTTAGAATGAATCTTTAACAAATCAACATTCATTTGAAATAAAATCTGTGCTTAAATTTAAGGCATTTACATAGGTTTACATTTTAGTAAGGATGTAGAAAATACATCCGTACTAAACAATTGATTGAACAGTGGTGAGGCTTCGTAAGGAGTGAAATAATTCCAAAATGTTCCAGACTTTATTTATTTTTTTTTTTTGAGACAGAGTTTCACTACTGTTGCCCAGGCTGGAGTGCAATGGTGCAATCTCTGCTCACCACAACCTCTGCCTCCCGGGTTCAAACGATTCTCCTGCCTCAACCTCCCAAGTAGCTGGGATTACAGGCATGCGCCACCACGCCCGGTTAATTTTGTATTTTTAGTGGAGACAGAGTTTCTCCTTTTATATAACACTATGCATCTGAGATATGGCAGGCATT
This sequence comes from Theropithecus gelada, assembly GCF_003255815.1. Lineage (NCBI taxonomy): Eukaryota > Metazoa > Chordata > Mammalia > Primates > Cercopithecidae > Theropithecus > Theropithecus gelada. The sequence continues at coordinate 127,296,825 of NC_037679.1, forward strand.
TTGTTTCCCAAAATATTTGTGAAAAAGGCAAATGTGTACCATGTGGGAAATGACATCGTTTGTTGAAAACACATATGGAATTGTATATCGTGGATTACATAAAACAATGTTGCAAAAATGAAGCTTGGCTAACTATTGGAATGGTTTGCTGAAATTGGTTTTCAGATTTGAATTTCATGTTATCCTTGAAACTTCTATATCACATGTGAAGGGTTTGGAATTTTGCCGTAAAAGTGCCAAAGTAAAAGTAATGTCATTCCCTTCTTTCTTTCCAAAAGTAGAAGCATTAAAGAGAAGCAAACACACTTAGGAGAGTGAGGAGAAGTTTTGCAAAATCAAAAACCAAAACCCCAACAACCCAAAAGGTAAACATAAAATTCTGATATATTTCAAAGTTACAAGAATTATAAATAACAAAATGAAAATTTTAAAATTAAATATTTTGTAAGATTACTTATAAACAATGTTATGTAAAATAATAACACTCTTCCCAATCTCTACTCCACTGTCAGTCTTTATGTGTCAGCTTTTGGCCAGCAATGTTTCTACCACCACTCTTTCTTTCCTTTCCCCACAGTCTTTATTATTATTATTATTGTTATTATTATTATTTTTGAGACGGAGTCTCACTCTGTCGCCCAGGCTAGAGTGCAGTGGCGCGATCTCGGCTCACTGCAAGCTCCGCCTCCCGGGTTCACGCCATTCTCCTGCCTCAGCCTCCCAAATAGCTGGGACTACAGGCGCCCGCCACCGCGCCCGGCTAATTTTTTGTATTTTTAGTAGAGACGGGGTTTCACCGTGTTAGCCAGGATGGTCTCAATCTCCTGACCTCATGATCCGCCTGCCTCGACCTCCCAAAGTGCTGGGGTTACAGGAGTGAGCCACTGTGCCTGGCCAGTCTATGTAATTATTAAGACTGTAGTGGTAAATGAAAATGGACCAGGTAAATTTTAAAGGAAATATGAATATGGGGTAGATAGGAACAGTCAGAGAATTAACATGGATATAGTTTGCCTTTATCTTGGTTGAGTGAGATTTTAGAGATCAATGCCTGTTCATTTTTGCATTTATCATTTTAAGCAGTAAAATTACATTTTTTTCTCTCTCCTTTTTATTATTTTATTTTATTTTATTTTATTTTATTTTTGAGATGGAGTCTTCCTCTGTCGCCTAGGCTGGAGTGCAGTGGTGTGATCTCGGCTCACTGCAACCTCTGCCTCCTGGGTTCAAGCGATTCTCCTTCCTCAGCCTCCCGAGAAGCTGAGACTATGGGTGCATGCCATCACGCCCAGCTAATTTTTGTATTTTTAGTAGAGACAGGGTTTCACCATGTTGGCCAGGATGGTCTTGATCTCTTGACCTTGTGATCTGCCTGCCTCAGCCTCTCAAAGTGCTGGGTTTACAGGAGTGAAACACCGCGCCTGGCCCATTTTTTCTCTCTTTAACAGAATTAATTAACTACATTTGATTCACTGATCCAGTTTTGTAAACTCAGATGTGATACATAAAATATAACAAGCTAGATGTTAATTATATTAAAAATGGACCTCAAGTTTATAGAATTGTGTTCATCATAATGTTTGGTTTGTAGACAAATTATTTTCATTGGTCCATGTGAAAAAGAAAGTCCTGTTTTATTTTATGTATGCAGATAAGCGTGTATGTATGTATTTGTTAATATAAAGAGCGACCATGAACTCAAACCTTAATAATTAACTATACTGTGGCACACACCTGTAATCCCAGCTACTTGGGAGGCTGAGGCACAAAGAATCGTTTGAGTTTGGTAGGCTGAGGTTGCAGTGAGCCGATCATGCCACTGCCCTCCAGCCTGGGTGACAAAGCGAGAATGTGTCTCATAATAATAATAATAATAATCATCATCATCATCATCATCTAGACCATTCTAGTTATTTGTATGAATATATTTATTCATCTTCATTCTATCATTCTAGGTACCACCTCCCAATAAACTCTGACCTTAATTTTATGTCTATCATTTTCTTGCTCTGTTTTTTGATAACAGCATTATTCAAATATAATTCATATAGCAAACAATTTACCCACATATATATGTGTTTTCATATATATATAATATATATAATTAGTTTGTATTCACATGGTTATACAACCATCACCACAATCAATTTTAGAACATTTTTATCAGTTCAGAAGTTAATGCTATATCCTTTGCAGTCATCCTCAATCTTCTCACCTACTATAGCCCCAGGCAACCACAAATCTACATTCTGTCTCAATGGATTTGTCTATTTTGTACATGTTATTTCATATAAATACAATCCTAAAAATGTGTTGTCTTTGGTAACCAGTTTCTTTCATCTAGCATAATGTTTTCAAGCTTTGCATGTTATGGCATCCCAGTATTTTATTCTAAATAATATAGTCCATTGCATGAATATACCATGTTTCAGTTATCCATTCATCAATTGTTGGGCATTTAGATTGTTTCCTCTTTTTTGACTATTATCAATAATGAAGGTATGAATATTCATGTACACCAGGAGTCCCCAACCCCCAGGGTACAGACTGGTACCAATTCATGGCCTATTAGGAACCAGGTGCACAGCAGGAGGTAAGTAGCAGGCAAATGAGCATTACTGCCTGAGCTCTGCTTCCTGTCAGATCAGTGGCAGCATTAGATTCTCATAGGAGCTCAAACCTTATTGTTAACTGCACATGTGAGGGATCTAGGTTTCAACCTCCTTATGAGAGTCTAATGCCTGATGATCTGAGGTGATACAGTTTTATCCTAAAACCATTCCCACCCCAGTCTGTGGAAATATTGTTTTCCACAAAACAGTCCCTGGTGCCAAAAAGGTTAGGGACTGCTGATGTACACTTTCTTTGGTGGACTTATGTTTTTATTTCTCTAAGGTATATATTTAGGAGTGGAATTGCTGGTCATATGTAATTTTATGTGTAACTTTCCTACCAACAATTTATGAGGTTTCAAATTTCCCCATATAGATGGCAATGCTTGTTATTATCTGTCTTTTTAAGTATAGGCATTTTAATGGTTGTGAAGTAGTTACTTATTGTGGTTTTGATTTCCCTGGTGACTAATGATGCTGAACATCTTTTCATGTGCTTATTGGTCTTTTGTATCTCTTTTTGGAGAAATGTCTCTTCAGATCTCTTACCCATTTTAAAATTGGATTCTTTGTCTTTCTATTATTGAACTACAGGTGTTCTTTGTATGACTTATATATAATTTCTCCCATTTGGTGGGATGTATTTTCACTTACTTGATGGTGTCCTTTGAACCACAAATGATTTTAATTTTAATGAAATCCAATTTATCTATTATTTCTTTGAAATTATTGCCAAGTCCAAGGTCACGAAGATTTATGCTTATGTATTCTTCTAAGAGTTTCATAATTTTAGTTTTTATATTTAGGACTTTGAATCACTTTGAGTGAATTATTGTTTATGGTGTGAGGTAGGGTTCCAACTTCATTCATTTGGATGTGAATATCTAATTATCCTAACACCATTTGTTGAAAAGATTATTGTTTTCCCATTTCATTGTTTGACACCCTTGTTAAAAAACGATTGACCATAAATGTGAAAGTTTTTCCTGAATTCTCAATTTGCTTCCATTGATTTATCATCTATTCTTGTTCTATTATCAGTCCTTATTCTCTTGCTCTTTTGAATTAGTTTATATGTAGTTTTTGCTTGCAGTGACACAGTATTCTTTAGCGATTTAAAAAAATTGTGTAAAGGTATAACTATACATATTCTTTAAGATGAGTGTTTTCAGTCACCATTTTCTAAGATTTATTAAGAGTTTAAATTAAGGCCAGGCACATTGGCTCACACCTGTAATCCCAGCACTCTGAAAGGCCGAGGTGTGCAGATCACTTGAGGTCAGGAGTTTGAGACCAGCCTGGCCAACATGGAGTAACCCCATCTCTACTAAAAATACAAAAACTTAGCTGGGTGTGGTGGTGAGAACCTGTAATCCCAGCTACTCAGGAGGCTGAGGCAAGAGAATTGCTTGAACCCAGAAGGCAGAAGTTGTGGTGAGCCGGATGTGCGCCATTGCTCTCCAGCCTGGGTGTCAGAGTGAGACTCCATCTAAAAAAAAAAAAAAAAAAAAAAAAAAAGAGTTTAAATTAAGATTTATCCATATTGTAGGTAGAAATAATTAGGTGATTCCACTATTGTTTAATATTTTGTTGCTGAATATACCACATTTTCTTTATCCATTGCGCTTTTTATTGGCATGTGAGTCATTTCTTCTCTCCCTTCATTGATTTTGTGTGGTTTTCCTATTAAAATTTGGTATGTATCTCCTAATCCACATGGTTGAAGGTTTCTCTGGGTATAGACTTAGGAGTGGAATTGCTCCATCCCATATATGTGAAAGTCTAATAGATACTTCCAAATTGTTTTCTTAATATCACTCTCCTAATAGAAATGTATTAGAAAGTCTATTGGTTTACCACCTTTTTGGAGTTAGTGTTGAGACTTTGTGACATTGTCAATTAATATTTTATATTGTTCTCATTATAACCCTGATTTACATTTTCTTGATTATTAACGAGATGGAGTACTTCTTTATGTGTTTACTGCCCATAAGCATTCCCTCCTCCATTAAAACCTTTCATGCTTTTGCTCACTTTATACTGGATTACTTAAGTTCTTCTTATTGATTTGTAAGATTTGTTTACATAACATGCTATGGACTGCTTATTAGTTATATGAGTTGTTAATATCTTATCCTCAATTTGTAGTTTGTTTTCACCCTTTTTTGTTTTTTAATTTTTTTAGAAATGGGGGTCTCGATCTGTTGCCAAGGCTGGAGTGCAGTGGCATCATCATAGCTCACTGCATCCTTCAACTCCTGGGCTCAAGCAATCCTCTCCTCAGCCTCCTGAGTAGCTGGGACTACAGGCCTAAACCACCACATCTGGTTGCTTTTTTACTCTAAATGTTTGTTTTGATAATGACAAGTTGTTTATTTAATGTAACAGTATTCATCAGTCTTTTGCAATGTAGAGCACATTTCATGTCTTAAGAAACCATTTCCTCTTTCTAAATTATTTATACTTTACAATATAATTTTGAGAATTTTCATTTCACATTTGAATGCCACTCAAAGTTGAATTTAGTATGTAGACTGAAAAGAGGATCCGTGTTTATATTTTTCCCATTTTTAAAACTTGCAGTTATTAAATAGTTCCATTGTTTTCTCACAGCTTAATATGTCCCCTCTGTTATATTACTTTCCACATCTATGTGGCATGTTTTTACTCTCTTTATTTTGTCAGTTTGCCTAAGTTCATACTGTACCACACTGTTTTGACGACTGTAACTTCAGGATAAGACACGATTTTTTTTTTTTTAGGTGAAATCTCAACTCCTTTTCTTCCTTTTCAGCAGAATGTCTGTTCATAGACCTTTACTTTTCCATATGCCATTTAAGAATCAGCTTATTAGGTTCCATTAAAACAAAAACAAACAAACAGAAATCTTGTTGCAGTTTTGATTAGAGTTGCTTTGAAACTCTGAGTTCTTTGTGGTCCATCTGGAGGAAATTTAAATCTTTACTATTGTTTGTTTCTATAATTGTCTTTGCTCAGTTCTAAGAAACTAGAAAGTTTTGGCCAGGTTTACCTACTCCAAGGTCACAAAGATATCCTTCTTTGTCATCCAGAAGATTTATAGGTTTAAGATATCCATTTAAGTGTGATGTAGATGAAATTAATTTTTATGTATGATATGAGGTAGGGGTCAAATTTTATTTTCTTATGGATTTCCAGTTGTTCCACTATTGCTCATTTTCTTTTTTTTATTATTATACTTCGAGTTCTAGGGTTCATGTGCATAACATGCAGGTTTGTCACATATGTATACTTGTGCCATGTTGGTGTGCTGCAACCGTCAACTCGTCAGCACTCATCAACTCGTCATTTACATCAGGTATAACTCCAATGCAATCCCTCCCCCCTCCCCCCTCCCCATGATAGGCTCCGGTGTGTGATGTTCCCCTTCCTGAGTCCAAGTGATCTCATTGTTCAGTTCCCACCTATGAGTGAGAACATGCGGTATTTGGTTTTCTGTTCTTGTGATAGTTTGCTAAGAATGATGGTTTCCAGCTGCATCCATGTCCCTACAAAGGACACAAACTCATCCTTTTTTATGGCTGCATAGTATTCCATGGTGTATATGTGCCACATTTTCTTAATCCAGTCTGTCACTGATGGACATTTGGGTTGATTCCAAGTCTTTGCTATTGTGAATAGTGCCACAATAAACATACGTGTGCATGTGTCTTTATAGCAGCATGATTTATAATCCTTTGGGTATATACCCAGTAATGGGATGGCTGGGTCATATGGTACATCTAGTTCTAGATCCTTGAGGAATCGCCATACTGTTTTCCATAATGGTTGAACTAGTTTACAATCCCACCAACAGTGTAAAAGTGTTCCTATTTCTCCACATCCTCTCCAGCAACTGTTGTTTCCTGACTTTTGAATGATCGCCATTCTAACTGGTGTGAGATGGTATCTCATTGTGGTTTTGATTTGCATTTCTCTGATGGCCAGTGATGATGAGCATTTTCTCATGTGTCTGTTGGCTGTATGAATGTCTTCTTTTGAGAAATGTCTGTTCATATCCTTTGCCCACTTTTTGATGGGGTTGTTTGTTTTTTTCTTGTAAATTTGTTTGAGTTCTTCGTAGGTTCTGGATATTAGCCCTTTGTCAGATGAGTAGATTGCAAAAATTTTCTCCCATTCTGTAGGTTGCCTGTTCACTCTGATGGTAGTTTCTTTTGCTGTGCAGAAGCTCTTTAGTTTAATGAGATCCCATTTGTCAATTTTGGCTTTTGCTGCCATTGCTTTTGGTGTTTTAGACATGAAGTCTTTGCCCATGCCTATGTCCTGAATGGTACTACCTAGGTTTTCCTCTAGGATTTTTATGGTATTGGGTCTAACATTTAAGTCTCTAATCCATCTTGAATTAATTTTCGTATAAGGAGTAAGGAAAGGATCCAGTTTCAGCTTTCTACTTATGGCTAGCCAATTTTCCCAACACCATTTACTAAATAGGGAATCTTTTCCCCATTTCTTGTTTCTCTCAGGTTTGTCAAAGATCAGATGGCTGTAGATGTGTGGTATTATTTCTGAGGACTCTGTTCTGTTCCATTGGTCTATATCTCTGTTTTGGTACCAGTACCATGCTGTTTTGGTTATGCAGCCTTGTAGTATAGTTTGAAGTCAGGTAGCGTGATGCCTCCAGCTTTGTTCTTTTGACTTAGGATTGTCTTGGAGATGCAGGCTCTTTTTTGGTTCCATATGAACTTTAAAGCAGTTTTTTCCAACTCTGTGAAGAAACTCATTGGTAGCTTGATGGGGATGGCATTGAATCTATAAATAACCTTGGGCAGTATGGCCATTTTCATGATATTGATTCTTCCTATCCATGAGCATGGTATGTTCTTCCATTTGTTTGTGTCCTCTTTTATTTCACTGAGCAGTGTTTTGTAGTTCTCCCTGAAGAGGTCCTTTACATCCCTTGTAAGTTGGATTCCTAGGTATTTTATTCTCTTTGAAGCAATTGTGAATGGAAGTTCATTCCTGATTTGGCTCTCTGTTTGTCTGTTACTGGTGTATAAGAATGCTTTTGATTTTTGCATATTAATTTTGTATCCTGAGACTTTGCTGAAGTTGCTTATCAGCTTAAGGAGATTTTGGGCTGAGACAATGGATTTTCTAAATATACAATCATGTCATCTGCAAAGAGGGACAATTTGACTTCTTCTTTTCCTAACTGAATACCCTTGATTTCTTTCTCTTGCCTGATTGTCCTAGCCAGAACTTCCAACACTATGTTGAATAGGAGTGGTGAGAGAGGGCATCCCTGTCTTGTGCCAGTTTTCAAAGGGAATTTTTCCAGTTTTTGCCTATTCAGTATGATATTGATTGTGGGTTTGTCATAAATAGCTCTTATTATTTTGAGGTACGTTCCATCAATACCGAATTTATTGAGCGTTTTTAGCATGAAGGGCTGTTGAATTTTGTCAAAAGCCTTTTCTGCATCTATTGAGATAATCATGTGGTTCTTGTCTTTGGTTCTGTTTATATGCTGGATTACGTTTATTGATTTGTGAATGTTGAACCAGCCTTGCATCCCAGGGATGAAGCCAACTTGATCATGGTGGATAAGCTTTTTGATGTGTTGCTGAATCCGGTTTGCCAGTATTTTATTGAGGATTTTTGCATCGATGTTCATCAGGGATATTGGTCTAAAATTCTCTTTTTTTGTTGTGTCTCTGCCAGGCTTTGGTATCAGGATGATGTTGGCCTCATAAAATGAGTTAGGGAGGATTCCCTCTTTTTCTATTGATTGGAATAGTTTCAGAAGCAATGGTATCAGCTCCTCCTTGTACCTCTGGTAGAATTCAGCTGTGAATCCATCTGGTCCTGGACTTTTTTTGGTTGGTAGGCTATTAATTATTGCCTCAATTTCAGAGCCTGCTATTGGTCTATTCAGGGATTCAACTTCTTCCTGGTTTAGTCTTGGGAGAGTGTAAGTGTCCAGGAAATTATCCATTTCTTCTACATTTTCCAGTTTATTTGCATAGAGGTGTTTATAGTATTCTCCGATGGTAGTTTGTATTTCTGTGGGGTCGGTGGTGATATCCCCTTTATCATTTTTTATTGCGTCTATTTGATTCTTCTCTCTTTTCTTCTTTATTAGTCTTGCTAGTGGTCTGTCAATTTTGTTGATCTTTTCAAAAAACCAACTCCTGGATTCATTGATTTTTTGGAGGGTTTTTTGTGTCTCTATCTCCTTCAGTTCTGTTCTGATCTTAGTTATTTCTTGCCTTCTGCTAGCTTTCGAATGTGTTTGCTCTTGCTTCTCTAGTTCTTTTAATTGTGATGTTAGAGTGTCAATTTTAGATCTTTCCTGCTTTCTCTTGTGGGCATTTAGTGCTATAAATTTCCCTCTACACACTGCTTTAAATGTGTCCCAGAGATTCTGGTATGTTGTATCTTTGTTCTCATTGGTTTCAAAGAACATCTTTACTTCTGCCTTCATTTCGTTATGTACCCAGTAGTCATTCAGGAGCAGGTTGTTCAGTTTCCATGTAGTAGAGCGGTTTTGATTGAGTTTCTTAGTCCTGAGTTCTAGTTTGATTGCACTGTGTTCTGAGAGACAGTTTGTTATAATTTCCTTTCTTGTACATTTGCTGAGGAGTGCTTTACTTCCAATTATGTGGTCAATTTTGGAGTAAGTGCGATGTGGTGCTGAGAAGAATGTATATTCTGTTGATTTGGGGTGGAGAGTTCTATCGATGTCTATTAGGTCTGCTTGCTACAGAGATGAGTTCAATTCCTGGATATCCTTGTTAACTTTCTGTCTCATTGATCTGTCTAATGTTGACAATGGAGTGTTGAAGTCTCCCATTATTATTGTATGGGAGTCTAACTCTTTTTGTAAGTCTCTAAGGACTTGCTTTATGAATCTGGGTGCTCCTGTATTGGGTGCATATATATTTAGGATAGTTAGCTCTTCCTGTTGAATTGATCCCTTTACCATTATGTAATGGCCTTCTCTGCCTCTTTTGATCTTTGATGGTTTAAAGTCTGTTTTATCAGAGACTAGTATTGCAACCCCTGCTTTTTTTTGTTCTCCATTTGCTTGGTAAATCTTCCTCCATCCCTTTATTTTGAGCCTATGTATGTCTCTGCATGTGAGATGGGTCTCCTGAATACAGCAGACTGATGGGTCTTGACTGTTTATCCAGTTTGCCAGTCTGTGTCTTTTAATTGGACCATTTATTCCATTTACATTTAAGGTTAATATTGTTATGTGTGAACTTGATCCTGCCATTATGATATTAACTGGTTATTTTGCTCATTAGTTGATGCAGTTTCTTCCTAGCCTCGATGGTCTTTACATTTTGGCATGTTTTTGAGATGGCTGGTACCGGTTGTTCCTTTCCATGTTGAGTGCTTCCTTCAGGGTCTCTTGTAAGGCAGGCCTAGTGGTGACAAAATCTCTAAGCATTTGCTTATCTGTAAAGGATTTTATTTCTCCTTCACTTATGAAACTTAGTTTGGCTGGATATGAAATTCTGGGTTGAAAATTCTTTTCTTTAAGAATGTTGAATATTGGCCCCCACTCTCTTCTGGCTTGTAGAGTTTCTGCCGAGAGATCTGCTGTTAGTCTGATGGGGTTCCCTTTGTGGGTGACCCAGCCTTTCTCTCTGGCTGCCCTTAAGATTTTTTCCTTTATTTCAACTTTGGTGAATCTGGCAATTATGTGTCTTGGAGTTGCTCTTCTCGAGGAGTATCTTTGTGGTGTTCTCTGTATTTCCTGGATTTGAATGTTGGCCTGCCCTACTAGGTTGGGGAAGTTCTCCTGGATGATATCCTGAAGAGTGTTGTCCAACTTGGTTCCATTTTCCCCCTCACTTTCAGGCACCCCAATCATATGTAGACTTGGTCTTTTTACATAATCCCATACTTCTTGCAGGCTTTGTTCATTTCTTTTTCTTCTTTTTTCTTTTGGTTTCTCTTCTCGCTTCATTTCGTTCATTTGATCCTCAATTACTGATACTCTTTCTTCCAGTTGATCGAGTCAGTTACTGAAGCTTGTGCATTTGTCACGTATTTCTCGTGTCATGGTTTTCATCTCTTTCATTTCGTTTATGACCTTCTCTGCATTAATTACTCTAGCCATCAATTCTTCCACTTTTCTTTCAAGATTTTTAGTTTCTTTGCGCTGGGTACGTAATTCCTCCTTTAGCTCTGAGAAGTTTGATGGACTGAAGCCTTCTTCTCTCATCTCGTCAAAGTCACTCTCCGTCAAGTTTTGATCCATTGTTGGCGATGAGCTGCGCTCCTTTGCTGGGGGAGATGTGCTCTTATTTTTTGAATTTCCAGCTTTTCTGCCCTGCTTTTTCCCCATCTTTGTGGTTTTATCTGCCTCTGGTCTCTGATAATGATGGTGACGTACTGATGGGGTTTTGGTGTAGGTGTTCTTCCTGTTTGATAGTTTTCCTTCTAACAGTCAGGACCCTCAGCTGTAGGTCTGTTGGAGATTGCTTGAGGTCCACTCCAGACCCTGTTTGCCTGAGAGTCAGCAGCAGAGGCTGCAGAAGATAGAATATTGCTGAACAGCGAGTGTATCTGTCTGATTCTTGCTTTGGAGGCTTCCTCTCAGGGGTGTACTCCACCCTGTGAGGTGTGGGGTGTCAGACTGCCCCTAGTGGGAGATGTCTCCCAGTTAGGCTACTCAGGAGTCAGGGACCCACTTGAGCGGGCAGTCTGTCCCTTCTCAGATCTCAACCTCCGTGTTGGGAGATCCACTGCTCTCTTCAAAGCTGTCAGACAGAGTCGTTTGCGTCTGCAGAGGTTTCTGCTGCTTTTGTTGTTGTTTACTGTGCCCTGTCCCCAGAGGTGGAGTCTACAGAGACAGGCAGGTTTCCTTGAGCTGCTGTGAGCTCCACTCAGTTCGAGGTTCCCAGCTTCTTTGTTTACCTACTTAAGCCTCAGTAATGGCGGGCGCCCCTTCCCCAGCCTGGCTGCTGCCTTGCCGAGAGATCGCAGACTGCTGTGCTAGCAATGAGGGAGGCTCTGTGGGCGTGGCACCCTCCCGGCCAGGTGTGCGATATAATCTCCTGGTGTGCCTGTATGCTTAAAGCGCAGTATTGGGGTGGGAGTTACCCAATTTTCCAGGTGTTGTGTGTCTCAGTTCCCCTGGCTAGGAAAAGGGATTCCCTTTCCCCTTGCGCTTCCCAGGTGAGGTGATGCCTCGCCCTGCTTCAGCTCTTGCTGTTCGGGCTGCAGCAGCTGACCAGCACCAATTGTCTGGCACTCCCTAGTGAGATTAACCCAGTACCTCAGTTGCAAATGCAGAAATTACCGGTCTTCTGTGTCACTGGCGCTGGGAGTTGGAGACTGGAGCTGTTCCTATTCGGCCATCTTGCTCCGCTCCCCCCTTTACACTCTTCATGTCCCTGCTAAAATACCCTTTCCTCCAATTAAACCTCCACTGACCAAGCTCTCTACAAGAGTAGGTTAAGTCTTCCTAAAATAGAATATAATAAAAAGTTGCATGTCTCAATTAGAATGATTGATGATTAATATTTATTTCCTACCCTCAAAATAAGTATCATAATACCAGGGTCTGGGGCCACTGGATTCACCTATATAGATTTTCAATAACATCCATGGAAAAAATGAACAGATGACTTTGAATCAGTCTGTTCACTGTATTTTATGAAGTGTAAGCATGATGTCTTTATTGTGACTCACAGGGGTATAATTTTCTCTCTTCACAGAAGATATGAATCAATGCAACCTCTCTATCATCTCAATTTAAAGCACTTTGCTCATGGATCACTATCTCCTATCTTTCCAGATCACTTCCTCTTTCTCTTGTATTCCAAAACCCCTGGAGATGAGCATGATAGGAGAAAAAACATACAACAATACTGACTGTTCCCACTTTAAATTCATTCCATAAGCCTAAAAAGAGACCCTTAGTTCTGCCTAGCAGGAGGAGTGCCTTCCCCTTGGATGTTCATCCTCTCATTTTCCTGGAAGATTTTCCTACCCCCTCCTTTCTCATCCTTGGAATCCTTCCCTTGCGACTTTCCTTCACAACTGGCATTCTTCCTTCACTAAGAACACTGAAGCCTGCAGAGAGGTAGAAATTAGCATGGGAAAAGTAACATCATGCTTATGTGGTGCTGGGAATAACAGTGAAATAAGGACAGTATAATGGTATGAGAAGGGGGCAGAATTTCTGAAGCAATGTCTTTACATAGGTGAGCATAAAAGCACAGTGTTATTTTTCCCATCTTAATTTCTCTTAAATATCTATAAAATAATATTCCAATACAATTATTTTCTGAAAAGTGATTTTGAAAATGCAGTATGTCATAATTTATTTTGGCAACGTCATATTGTTGAAAATATATACTGTGTTTCTAATAGTATTTGCTATAAATATGTGGAGTTTTCTATTTGTTTATATTAACTAATATTTAATCCTATGTTATCTTTTTATATAATGTACTGTTTTTAGTGGTTTCTTATTGTTTTCCTTCTTTTTGGTTTTTTTTTTTTTTTTTTTTGGCGATCTAGACTATTTTGGTTTTAACCCCTATTAGTCTATTCATTGTTTTCATTGTAGATATATGCTTTTAGGTAAATATAGTGTAACTATTATTTTTTAAAAATATTAATGTCTATTAGCCACCCATGTATTATAATAAATTCAACCCCCTTTCTTTTCTTCCATCTCTTCACTCATTTCATATCTACTTTTTTGGTGATGAAATCTAAAATTTTAGTTCATGTTATCATTTCATACATTTTATACTACGTTTTCTTTTTCAAGATTTTTCTACTATATTTTGTAGTAAATTAGTATTTATTCAAACAATTTCTATTTCAGTAGTTTTATTTCATAGAGACAATTTCTTTATATGATGACTTTTCTATTATTAAAATCTTTGTTTTTTTATTCTTTTCTCATTTTGTTGAATAACTTCTTCAAGTATCTTGCATTTAGCATATGGGTATGCTATACTCTGAACACTTGCACATTTAAAAATATATTTTCTTATTCGTATAGTTGAATGCAAATTTAGCCTTGCGTAGAGTTCTTTTGTTGAAACTCTTTTTTACAACACAATAACAACAAAAATAACATTGAAAAACTTCAGAATATGTGACATTAAATACATTAGAAATTAATGTAATTAAGGATTGATTGCCAATTTCATGATAGAACTTTACTAATAATTACAATTATATAATTACAATTAAAATTAAATTATCTAATCACTTACAACAGGTTAAACAAATAGAATACACCTGAAATTAATAGCAAACCATGTTTATATTTAAGAAAGACCAGATGTGGTGGCTCAAGCCTGTGATCCCAGCACTTTGGGAGGCCAAGGCTGGGGGATTGCTTGAGCCCAGGAGTTTGAGACCAGCCTGGGCAATATAGTAAAACCACATCTCTACAATTTTTTTTTTTTTTTTAATTAGTAAGGCATAATGGCACCTGCCTGAAGTCCCAGTTACTTGGGAGGCTGAGG